>NC_068384.1:751871-931871 GCF_023724105.1 Carassius gibelio | reverse complement strand
TGTTGTAACTGATGACAGTATGACATATTTAAAACTAGCATAAACGCACTATTCTATTTATAAACAACAAAAGTGTTTTGATTCTAAATTCTGATTGGATGTGCTGTGTTCAAAACTTCTTGACTATAATCACACATCTTCTATATTAAATAGCCAAGTTGCTTGGCAACTGCAAACGACCTCCAATTAGGCTAATAACCTTTATTACTTATTGGAGGAAATATTTATTCTACTAATTATTGGTAATAAATTTAACTGCTTTTATTATAATACACTTGTAATTGAAAAGAAGTAGTTAAATCTTTGCATTAAAGTTATTTTTCCACTATTATATTGTAAGGTGTGTTAAAACAAAATTATGATTTTAACCAGCTCAGGTTTTATTAGTCTATTGCCTCTTTTCTTCAAGTTTGTGTCACAGCCTTTGAAACATTCAGCTTTCCCTCTCGCTTGCTGTTGCTATGGTAACAGCACATCAATAATGAGCAAACATCAAGTCTCATGTGTTTATTATACTGGAGTCCGACTCTGAGCTACTTACAGAACCGTATTAGATGCTGAGAAACATCAGTGCACAGCACTCTCTTCATCCAGCCATTTGCAGAATTTCCTTATTCCGTTTTTTGTCGCACCCACCTGTTTTGCATTCAGGCTTTTATTTGTGCCAGAATTCTCTGATTGTGCACTCAGATCTGCTAAAATAAAACTATTACAATTTAATTCTGTTAATTTAAATAAAGGAGAAATTAAACAAACATGAATTTTAGATAATTTAAAAAATGTAACGCAAATTAGAAATGTTGTCTTGGCAACTAACTGAAATTAAATAATTGTAACCTCAAGTATTAAAATGACTAAAACTGAAACTGAAGTAAAATATAAATTAAAGCTGAATTGAAATATGCTGACATGCTTTAATATTCAAAAAACACATTATTTTTCAAATACTGTACAATATTGTAGGTCCTCTATGCCTCGCCTCTCTCAAATGGGTCATTTTCTACAAAGTCCCTCCTTTCGACAAGTGCATTGTGATTGGCTGAACACCACAAGCACTTGTCGGAAATGTAACATCTCTTTCCATAATCGCGAGCTTCATCCTTTCCAAATAAATATAAAGACCATCAGTTTTACCATCAGTTCAAGCTCGAAAGGGGAACATAGTGGTGTGACAGACACAGTGATGAAGCACTTAACCATAGGTGGAGCATGTGTAAGGCTGGGGAATGCTTAACCTTCCCCTGGCCACAGGGACTTGGGGCAAAAATTCCACTTAATTGGACAGTGTCGATTGCGGCACTAAATTAATATCTGCTCATGTTGCACCGTATTTCATTTTAGGCGTTTTTTCAGTGTTGCACATCTTAACCAATCACACACATATCTGTTGAACTTAGGAATGCAATGGCAAAACAGAAGCGTTCAGTTGAGTAATCCCTGAAACAGATCAGTTTTGTTGAGCGTGTGCATGTTCGCTTGACTCTGACTCTTGACTCCAGACTCTTGAGAATTCTCTCATCATAAACTACAAAGCGCAGATTTATGTAGAAAGTAAGAGATTCATTTCATAGTTTATACAGCTTCAGTGATCATAACGATAGTTGTTTTTTTTTTTTGTTTTTTTTTTTTTGAGAGTGCTTAAAGGTGCCATCTGTAATGTTTGGCAAAAAAAATCAAGTCATACTCCACATTCCATACCAGATGAGGGCAGTATGCCTAAATAAAGTGAATTGGTCTACTCTACAGTAACAAACGAGAAACGGCATAGTCTCTATGCTCCGCCCCTACTTTGACAACAACACTACAGCCATAGCCTAACTGTGCGTTCACACCGCTGGCGTCTTGAGCATCAAAAATCGCTCTTGCCGCTCTGCTCACGATGCTGCAGAAAGATTTGTGAGCGCTCAGACGCTCTGACGAAAGCAAACAAGCTTGTTGATTTCGTGCAGACTAACCACAAGGAATTATAAGTTAACTTCATTAAATATTGTTGTGGACAAAATATTAGGATCCTTTACTTAAAATGAAAAATCTCTAGATTAGACAGAGCAGGTTGGTTATGATATAAACAAATGGGTAACGTTAAGTTATAGCTAGCTAATTATCAAACACAGCTACGGTTAGCCATCGCTAACATTAGCACGTTTATCGAACAGCCATCGATACATTTCTATGTTTTACATGTTTTACATTTCTACATTTCTATAACTTCCCAAAAACAAATACACAAACATATAAAACAAACTTCTAGCGAAATACTAACAGCATCTTACTTACCAATCCAAAAGAAATGTTGCAAGTTCAGAGTCGAACCTCATTTCTTTCAGGTCCATCAGTTGTCTCCAGCGATTAAAAGCAGTGCCGATGTTTACTCTGGTTCGGCTCCTTTTCTTATCGGATTTGATTTGTGATTCCGAACCCGGTTGTTTCCCTGTAGCGGATGGTGGTCTCTTGCCAAGGGCTTCAATCATTCTTCCGCTCTCTTCCCTGAACTGAAATGAAGTAGTGGGCTGTACTTTCCAAACGATTGACATCAGGTTCAGGCACACAAGCCGTGCGAGTTATTCGTGTATTGCAGGTTGGCTGGTGGTTATGTTGCCCGCATACCGCCTCCCATGGCCGAAACTGGTATTACGACACCTGTCGGGCCGGGGCTAGTAATGCTAATGCTAATTAAGGTTGATATCTCTGCAGCACTATAACTTGACATTTTTTTTTATGACATCATCGCCCTTATTTCTTCTCATTCTTTTAATGCGTGTAGGTAATTTTTTGGATATTTTTACCTCAATTTTTGCATATGGCACCTTTAAACTGGTGATAGATCAATATTAGTGATAATAATGCCACTTTCTATAAATAATTTATTCACTGTTTGAATGATCATGGAAAGGAAACATTATATAATTATACATTTCTGATGTTTATATTAAATTTTAATCAGCTAAATACAAATTCAGTCCCATAAATGTTTTTCTTTTTCTTTTTAGCCTACATGACACCCATGTCTGGTTCTTGTCCAAAAAGACGAGTTTATGATGTAAATTCATTTGGCTGCATTTAGTCTTACCCTGGAGTTGGTTCACCCTCCACCTATGCTCGTAACGTATGTGTTTGCAGTACACAAGCCAAGGTTAAGACAGCTGACTCCATTGTGTGACCGTCTCTCTCACTCTCTCACTCTCTCTCTCTCTCTCACACACACACACACACACTCACAAGTGTGCGCTGCACAAAACTCCATTTGAATATTCAGTTACAAATACTTTAATAACAAAACATACTTAAAATAGCTGACTCAGAAGTGCCAGATTGTTGTAGCAAACTCAGAATTACTTCCTCTCCTAGCTTCACGAAACGGTCATCCATAAAATGCATTGCTGGTCTTTTTTAAGTAATCTTAAAGGTTCTTAAATGCATCTACTTTCGGAAGGCCAAATAAAGTGTTTTTGCTTTCGCCTAGATACACAGCATCTCCCTGACATGGCTGCTTTAACACTAACTGCGGTTACTGAAATCACGCCTTCTTCATTTGCATGAACATTTTGTGTGGCATTACGCAAATATTTCCACATAGTGACGTAGATATGTTTTGGCTTTGATGATTAAGAATATCTCTTTGGGTGGGCTTGTGACTTTACAGATCTTCTTTATGCACCAAGAGCTTGATACATTCCAAAGAGAAAGGAAAAAAAGGAAATCGCATCATATGACCCCTTTAATAAAATACAATAATACTATATAATACTTAAGTAAAATTGATTTCCACATTCAACAAATTAATAAAACCTGGACTGTTAACAACCACTACAACATTTAAATGTAGTTTTTGCTGTAATGTTGCTGGATAATTGATCCAGAAGAGTTATTTTTCTCATAAAGATATATATAAAAATAATCTCATAAAAATAATTTAAAAATAGAGATTTTTTTCCAGCCTGTTGTACTTGTACTTCTACATCAATGTTTTATAAAATTTACAAGTTTAATAAAAGAATAATGATTTCTTTCTTAAAAAAAGAAAAACTTTATTTCAAATTGTCAGAGGAGATTATTTCAAATGAGATTAAACAGATTAGTGTAATTTTGGTATTTTAGCATTTTCAGTCAGGTTTCTGAAACACTCCCTCTGTCTGCTATTGGCTGGACACAAAGGTAGCCCCGCCCCAAACAAACACTTTTGGTTGAGCCAGTATTGCTGTATCAGACTGGTCTAATATTTGGTTGTTTTTTTCTCCATCGAGATAATTAAAAGTAATTTATTTTTTTTATTTTTTTCGTGCATCACATTAAACTAAATTGTTAAATTCATAGAAATCATGTTCTGAATCAGAAATTCACTCTCCCTTTCCAGATGGCATGATTATGTGTTGAAATGTGTTTCATTTGAACTTTTGCCCCATATGTTTAAAATCAGGTTTTTAGGTCAGATCTCGAAGGTCAGGCTTTTGTCTGGTTTACCTCCCCCTAACTTTTTAGCATGCTTCTATCCGGTCTCTGTAAACAAGAGGGTTGCAGGGGACTGAGGCTCTCTGTGTTTCCTTGGAGCAGCTGCAGGAAGAGACTGTGAGAACCACATCCACCCCACAATGCTCCTCTTAAACCAAAGACAGGAATGTGTCCGCTCCGACATGTCTGCTCACATAAACTTGCTTTTATACACAGAGACCCATATGGACTTAAACACACACACACACACACACACCTGACCATAACAGCCAGCCAGTCACATCCTTTGCACATCATATTGTGAAAAGTGAGTAATGTACTGCCGACCGTGGAAAGGGAACCACAATTATGTTTGCACAAACCCAATGAAATATTTTTGCAAGCAATGTGCTAATTTTCACTTTACTTAATATAATTATTTAATCAAAGGTGAGTGAAAATGGTGTGTAAATAGTGGATTCAATAATATAATGTATACTAAATTGTACTTAGGCAGCTTACAACTCCATGAAGATACACATTTTGAAAGCAGGTCCAGGAAATGGAAGCCCTATAGAACAGAATGTGTCAGATGCAAGAAAATAAGGCCAATTAATGAGGACAGCTAAATATACCACTACAGGCGTTCTGCTCTCTCGCTTTTTCATCTCGCTGTGTCTCTCTGAAGGTTACCTTGCTTTCATTACACCAGGACACATTTGATATCAGCACTATGATCAGGCACAGTGTGCCCCTACAGAGCTTTATCTATCCATCTCTCTCTCTCTCTCTCTCTCTCTCTCTCTCTATCTATCTATCTATCTGTCTGTCTGTCTGAGAGAGAGATCAGTCTTTATTGTCTTTCTTTGATTAAATGCAAAAGTAATAATGACAAGAAATAAAATAAATAAGCAGAGCTCAGAAGCTATTAACAGCATGAAGTAATTTATCCACACACTCCACTTATTAGGGTTGTTTCTGTATACTAATGACTCTATGCCACTGAAAAGCAGTCATATGTGACAGAGTCATTAATGGCTTCTTGAGTCTCATTCGCTTTCTGTGGTGGCGGCCTTGCTCTTATTAAAAGACTTTAATAAGACATACATCTACTGTTCTTTCACACTTGACTGACTGGCCCATACAAACATTTAAGTCTCAAGTTTGTGTTCATTCCATATCACGCATACTGAGATATGGGTTGAATAGGGGATTCTTTAATTATAGAGGCACCAATGACACTAAAAATGTACACTTTTTTTTAATGTGTTTTAGTTGTTTTTTAAATGAAAATTCATCTCATATCTCTTTGGCAACGATGCCTAAACAAAGTGATGTAAATATTTCAATGAATTATACCGATTTCTGCTATCTTCTTCAGTTCCCTGCTAGGAATTATATATATATATATATATATATATATATATATATATATATATATACTGTAAAAACAGTAAAAAAGTGCAAGATTGGGCGTCTCTGTTTTTTTTTATATACATTTGTTAAAGAGGAAAGAGTAGTAAGATTATTTTGAGACTATAATAATCTGCCCTTTAAATCTAGAATATTTAAATTTTTTATTTAAATTCATACTAGGGAACAGAACAGTTCTCCTAATCGAAGAATCACTCAGAATGTATTGCAGACAACTGCAAGCAATAACTGACAGCGTTAAAAAGAAACGGTCCCCTTATTTGTATACAGTAACAGCCTAAAGAAAGGTGCATTTTTATCTGTACTTGGCATCCTTTCTCACTTATGTTGTTGTAATACAGCTGGTAATTTAAAAAATGTATTCATGGAGTTCATGTGGTATATGGGTATATTAAAAGCATGTCTTGTGGATAACATTGGCATTGAATATTTATAAAAGTTTACTATGTATGCTTGGGGGCATTGGCTAAGATATCAAACTAATGCAAAATGCCAGAATTTGTTGATTCATCAACTATTTACCAGATGACCTGCCCTGACCCATTAAATGAGTGCTAAATCAATGCAAATGTTGAAACTGGTTAGAGATCGGGATGTTTAATGTTTATAAATTGTTTAAACTATTTTGCTAGACCTAGTTTATTTGACTACTAGTGCTAGGCAACATACTCATCAAGGACAGGTCTAAGAGCAGCCGCGCACTTTTTCTTTATGATCTGTCAAAGCCTTGGAGAAACTTCCAGTGTATGAAATGTATACATGTAGGTGACAGGCTGAAAGGTGTCTTGGGAAAAAGTGACAGTCTGGGATGGGGGTGGTAATGAAAATAGAGCTGTTGTCATGGATGGAGGAAAAAAAATCCAGCTGCTCAGAGCCAGATGATCATTGATATAGAGGTGGCCCAGTTACAGTGTGTTGTACCATCTCAGGAACATGAGGACAAACTGTACTTACAATCTTTTGCACCTATGTTTGTCCCGGTGTGATTTATGAGTAAAACAAAGACTCATTAGGTGCCAGCAAACATCCCGTTTTAGTAATATTGTTTCTCTTGCTCATATACTCCCAAGGCTCTGACCAGACAACAGGACCAAGATGGCAGTGATGATTTTTTTTTCATACGTATTATTTTGAGATCAAACAATGTAATAATGAACTGCATGCACTGCTGTTAATGAAAGACTGGTGCTAACTCTTGTGCTAACTCTATAGTTTTTCCTAATCAAATTTCACATAATTCTTGAAAACACTTAATCTTACTAAACTTTGTAATGACATTTTTCAGAAATCTTGAAGAAAAAGGAAGAATTATTGAAGAATTTTTACAAATTAGATTTTACAGTTTATGCAAGACTCTCATAATGTGTTACTTTTCTATCAGATTCTAATCAATTCTCTTTTTTTTCAGTCTGTTCTCAGTTCTCAAGAGGAGTTTATGCTATTTTTGGATTTTATGACAAAAAGTCTGTCAACACAATAACATCGTTCTGCGGGACACTTCACGTCTCTTTCATCACACCAAGCTTTCCCTTGGATGGAAATCAGCAGTTTATCATTCAGATGCGACCAGACATCAAAGGACCTCTCCTGAGTCTCATTGAGTACTACAAATGGGACAAGTTTGCCTACCTGTACGACAGTGACCGAGGTAAGGCACTGGACTGCATTATTCAACACCATATGTACGTCACGTCACGACAGTGTGTGGGTTGTAGAGAAATGACAGATTTACTTTTAAATAGGATTCAATTTGGGTTTTGCCAGTGGGGTGGCTTTCAGGCACATCAGCTGGTTTATTGTTTAGCCCAAATAATCACTTTTGAATGAAGGCCTTTCTTTAGCATTTTAAAATAAATATGAGTAAAGTGCCTAATCACTTCTGTGTATTTAAAGGCGGTACATGGGGCTGATTCAGCATGGGGCGTCATTAAAAGGCACAGGGCCCGCAGAGTATTGTAACTCACACAGTAATATGATGCTATATAAAAGCAATTGACAATATTTGATGTTGCAGACAGGATTAGGGCTGTTGTTTTTAGAATATTCATTTTTATGGATATTAGCCTTTAAAAAAAGGCATATCTAAAATAAAACACAGGTTTATTTTGCACCTTGAGCTGAAGGGAGACTATTCAAAATGAATTTAAGGTTCATTTTGTTGTTTGTTGGCCTTTGTTTCTCAGCTTTCTATTTGTCTCAAGCTTGTCTGTCTCTCTCACTCTCCATTTTTTAATTCTCCCTTTCTGTCTCACTCATTTCCCTCTAATTCACCCTCCATTTCTCTCTTTCTTTGATGGTTGTAGAGGGTGAGAGCTGTGTGGCACAAATAAGAATAGCTGACGTGAGTCTCTAAGGTCATACATGTTTGTAATGGTGATGTTTTATCAACTATTAGGTTGCTACTTTTAACTTTCCTAGTATGAAGATCGGTATGCACACAATTTGTCATTTATCATTTATGAATATTAACAATGCATAAATACCCCCCCCCCAAAAAAAAACTAAATAAAAAAATAAATAAATAAATAAATAAATAAATAAATAATAATTTTGTATGAACTTTATCATTTGCATGTATGCTTTTTTGACTGTTTGCATTAGTTGCGGGCTGAATCTGCATTATTTATTTCAGACTCATGTGGTGGTGTATGTGGGATGAAATATGCACCTTGACTCACACGTTTACATCACTTGTCATACTAATTAGGTCGATTGATGCTGCATTCCCATGGCAACCACTGTGCTCAGTGTGTTATTAATGTGTCAGTGTTAATGTGTGAGAGTAACAGCACAGCGCCTGTGGTCATGATGCGTTCTACTGGTTAGAATCGGAAATAAAATATTCCTCCAGTCCTCCATTTTTGCAAATAATGCAGAAGATTGAGTTTACATAATAGGATGTGTGCTGCATCTTATAGGATACATAATATATATTTTCAGATGGTTTACATGCTGTGGCATGTGAAATACAGGACGAAGAAGATAACATTGAACATAATTTTCCAGATTTTAAAGTCAATTCAAATCACTTTTTTTTCTATAGCGCTTTTATGCAATGCAGACAACAGTGTCATTAGCTTAAATGCACAATATACAGTACGACTCAAAAATGTAGTCTATAATATTTTTGTTGTTGTTTTTTAAATATGTTTATTACGCTAACCAAAGCTGTATTTATTTGATTAAAAACACAATAATAAGAGTAATATTGTGAAATATTGTTACAATTTAAACTACTGTAATTTTTTTTTTTTTTTTTGAAAATGTAATTTATTTCCAGTCTTCGGTGTCACATGATCCTCCAGAAAATATTCAGATATGCTGGTTTGGTGTTAATTTCTTCTTATTATTAATGTTGAACACAACTGTGCGGCTTAATATTTTTGTGGATTTTCAGATTTTTTTATTTTTTTATTCTAAGAAATAACAGCATTAATTTGAAATAGAAATCTTAATAAATTTATTTACTGTCAATTTTGATCGATTTAATGATTCCTTGCTGAATAAAAGTAATGAAATTATTTCTTATTAAAAAAAAAACTATCAAACTAACAAACAAATCCAACACACACCACTGCATTGTTTTGTTTTTTTTGGCCTGGAAACTTTCACAGAGAAATGCATACACACTTGTTGCAGCATTAACTATCTTGTGCATGTTTTAGTAAAGAAATGGCTTATGGGTTAATAAAGAGTTTATTCAACCCTGATATTTAGCACTTTAGCAGGAAACAAATGCATAATTTATAGTCCGAGAGAGGCTTTTATTTTTAAAACACAGAGTGTGTGGAAGTGAAGTTACTGGTGGCCAGGGTGGTAGTTGTTGTGCTTATGTAAATTATGTGAAGGTTCCAGCTTAGAGTTTCGCTCAGTGGTGTGGATGCGGAGACATTATGGATTCTTATAGCATGTTGGTTGCTTTCTGCATGACAGTTGATCTCTTTAGATACTTTCTTCATCACTCACCTGACGGAAATGACAGCATTGCTTTTGCACTGGATGCTGATGAGCAGCGAAGTGACTGTAGCTCAGCGTCATTTCTTCACCCTGCCTGCTGCCCATGTGGATCTGACATGTTGCTGTCCGTGGTCCTGGAGTGCATGAGACAAGGGACCCAGAGCAACAGTGACACACACATACAGTCTCACAAATGCTGTCTCGTGCTTGTTAGGTGGTGTGTTGTCATCAGGGACAGGTGCATGACAAACAAAAAAATAACAACAGAAAATTGCTTACAACTGGAAAACATGCTAGAGCACCAGAATGCCTGTTTCAGCAGGTCATTAAATGTAAACTTTGCCTGGATTGTGCATTTCTTTTTTTGTTTGAGATTGAAGGATATTAAAGACAGTCACTGCTCCTTTGACTTTATCTTCTGTTATTGGTTTGCTTTTTGTTTTTAAGTGTCTTATATAATCAATTAAGAAATTGACTGTGCACAAAGACTAATTCTCCCTCAATGTGAGACTCATCCATAACCTCTGCATAATTGGGCTGGCTAATTAAATCAGCCTAACACCTCTGACGATCTACAAAGATCCAGCTGTGTAGTGCTTATAGAGAGACAATGAGATTATGTAATACAGCTGACATCACAGGTTAATGAGGGAGACCCCATACTGGGAAACCAATAGACAGATATTGAACCACAAGCACTATTCACAAGGTTTAATTCATGCTTATGTATCAAGATTCGGGGACACTGATGTAAAATAATATAATACATGCTACAAATACACTACTGTTTAAAAGTTTGCACTCCGTAAGATTTTTATTTATTTACTTTTTTAATGAGCAACTATGCACATTATTGCTAAAAATAGACAGTAAAGGTACAATGTAACTAAAAAATGTTTTAAATAAATGCAGAAGCTTCTATTCATCTAAGAATCTTTTGTACAGACAATTTAAGCAGTTTTAAACACTAAGCAGCAAATCAGAATATTAGAACGATGCTGTTGTTGTTGTTATTTTGTTTGTTGTTGTTGTTGTTTTTAATTTGCCATAAATAGGAGTTACAATGTTAAATCCTTTTTCAAATTCTAATGAAATTGATCGCAAATTAAATAAATTACTTATGAGTCTGGATTTGCCTGCATTTAAATGGTTAAATCTTCAGCTTCTATGTCACCCATCAGGCTTTCCTAGATTCAGAAGTGATTTTGGAGTGTCCTGGAAGAATGATGAGCAGAAGTGCTATTATCTCGTTTGCTCCTTAGGTTTTAAGTGACCCACATCGGGATTTACTAGATTCAGAAGTGATTTTGGAGTGTGTTGGAGTCAATGTTATCAGCTCATTTGTTAGCATTAATAGCCCTCACTGACGAGTTTTTAATCTCTTATCGCCGAGAATAGCTGTAAGCCTTGATCCTCATGTCTCTAAGCTGCACATTTAACACAGGTTACACACGGGAGCCCATTGTGCCTCTCACTCCCAGAGATTTTACCTACGATTAATGTACTTGGCTGAAACACAGAAAAATGGTTTCATATTCTTAAAAATCAAATATACATATCCAGCATACAAACACTCACTCACATTGACTATTTATAAACAAGTGCAAGTAGCTGTTATGCCGTCATGCTTAATCGATTGTTTTAGCTGTTTACTTCCCCTGTGACTGACAGAAATGAAAATGCCAATTTAAGAGCCTTATTATCTGTATCAAATCATCCGTGGTGTATTATTTAAGATGTAACTGGCAACCAGTGCTTCAGAATGGTGTGAATCATGCAAAGAAATTAAAACAATTACATAAGAATAACATATCATGAGTTGCTTAGCTCAAACAATCCGAAACGATGCATCTGAAATTATGCATATTTCTTTGCAGATATATCTTTATTAAAACTCTTTTTAAGCAGCCTATTTTTACCTTTGTGGCTTTGATAGATTCCTTGCATCTTGCAAAAATGCTTATCTGTTCCTCTTCCTCAGGACTTACTACACTCCAAGTTGTGCTGGACACAGCAGCAGAGAAGAAATGGCAGGTGACCGCCATCAATGTGGGCAACATGAAGGATGAGAAAAAGGATGAAGCATATCGCTCACTCTTCCAGGACCTAGAAAACAAGAAGGAGCGGAGAGTCATCCTTGACTGTGAACAGGACAAAGTTAAAGATATCATGGAACAGGTATACAAATCAATATGCACAAACACTGAATGATTCTGATGTAATTGCCATTATTACATTGTTATCTTAGCTTGCAGTATTTCCTCTCAAAAATTGTGCTCCTAATAAGTGCTGGTCTAGATGCATTTGTATTTAAGTCATTGTCATTTGTATGGGTGCTGAAATAATGCAGACATTGCATACAAACATGGAAAGCATAGCAAAACAAATACATTAGCATTTAATAGTTGGGGTCAGAAAGATGTTTTTTTTTTTTACTTCTTTAACTTGGTTAACATTCATTAACCAGCAATATGTGTAATGTTAATGTAAAACACATATAAATGATGTTACAAAAGATATATATTCCAAATAAATGTTGTTCTTTTTTTTCAACATTGACAATAATAAGAAATGTTTCTTGAGCAGCAAAGCAGAATATAATAACTGTGAAAAATGAAGACTGGAATAATGGCCGCTGAAAATTCAGAATTTCATCACATAATAAATTATATTTTAAAAAAACCTATTAAAATAGACAGCAGTTATTTTAAATTGTAAAAACATTTACAAATATTTATAGTATTTTACTTATAATATAATCATTTTTATTAAATAAATGCACCCTTGGTGAGCATAAGAGACTTATAGACCCCAAAGAAAGTGACAATCCAAAAGTAATTTTTCTTTATATAAATCACGTCTATGTAATACTTATAAAGATAATAAATAAAGCAACTAAGTACATTTTAAGAGCACCATGAATATGAATCATTACTAGCCAGCACAAACAGACACCATTGGTGGGCAGAAAAGTCCTCATGAGATGGGTTTTACATTCACACTCGCTGCACCCTCAGGGTAGAGCTATTGATTTCTATTTAAGGCCTGCAGAAGTGTGTTTAACCAACCACCAGAATAAATGCAACTGATCTGGTCTCCATAATATAGCTTTATCTACACACACTTGCACATATAAATCAAGAGTACTTTGCTGCAGCACACAAACCTCTCAAGCTGCTTTTATTTCAGTTCATTTCTCTGGCTGGCATTGCGCAGCACAACACATTCTCTTTTCATTATTTGAAATATATTTGATTTATTTTTATTCCATTGATTTGATGAGCTTCATTATTCTCTTTGCAGGTCATAACTATTGGCAGGCATGTGAAAGGATATCACTACATCATAGCAAACCTGGTAAATTATCTGAAATGTAACATCACCAAAGAAAAACATGACTTTTTGAAAATGTAACACGCAAAAATGAAAAAAAAAAAAAAATGCTTCTTTTTTTTTTTTTTTCAGGGTTTTGTGGATGGAGATCTTTCAAAAATCCAATACGGTGGAGCCAATGTGTCAGGCTTTCAGATTGTGGATTTCGATGACCCCCTGGTATCTAAATTTGACCAGCGCTGGGAAGCCCTGGAGGAAAAAGAATATCCTGGAGCTGACAGCAAGATACGGGTGAGATCTATGTGTGTGTGTGTGTGTGTGTGTGTGTGACTGTCCCTTTTACCGTTTCAGACAGCTTCACTAAATATGATTAAAATAAATGTTCAGGTTATTGCTACATGAACATAAAACCTCTTCATTTAAATGCCCGTATAGTTCAGGCCATTTGCAGGACAAGCTTGTTAGTCATTTCCTACTCCAGATAAAATGTAGTCTCATCTGTCTTCTCACCAATTTATGAAGACTTAGTAGGTGCTTAATTTCCTGGGACTCATTACACACATTACATCTAGAAAATACTATATCACCTACAGTACAAGTATTTTTTTGATTCTCTTCTCCAACCCTGTTAACTAATTCCTTGCTGTCTTCTCTCTGTATCCAGTACACTTCAGCACTGACGTATGACGCAGTTCAGGTGATGACTGAGGCCTTCCGTTACCTGCACAAACAGCGAATTGACATATCCCGCAGAGCTAACACTGGGGACTGTCTGGCCAATCCTGCTGTACCATGGGCACAAGGGGTGGAGATTGAGCGTGCTCTAAAACAGGTGACAAGTCATTGTGCCAACCTGCCCCATGAGTACAAACAAATTTATATAACTGTATTGTTTAAATTGGGCTGATAAAGTGTTTGTAAAATACAATCTTAGTTTAAATAAGATTCTGAATACCAGTCACTTTTGGAGGCCACTTTAGATATTTAAGAAAACAATCAATTCTTCAAAAGTGACTTTCCTTTATTGTCATTTACTTTTCATGCAGGTGAGAGTTGACGGTCTCACTGGTAACATTCAGTTTGACCAGTATGGAAAGAGGGTAAATTACACCGTCAATGTCATGGAACTGAAAAGCAACGGTCCAGTTAAGGTAAGGCTTTTTCCTGTATAGAAAGAAAGCATAATTTAATATTTCACATCATAAGTGTTACAGGTTACTCACAAATGCCTCTCTTTTTCAGATTGGCTATTGGAATGAAGTTGATAAAATGGTTGTGACAAAGTCTGATCTCTTCCCAAATGATACAATGGGGCTTGAAAACAAGACTGTGATTGTCACCACTATTCTAGTAGGTCTAATTTGTGGTCGTCCATACTAAATGCTTTAGCGTTGAAATGTGCTCTGTAGTCAAGCACCATTTTTTGACAATGTGTTCCCTGTTGTCTTTTCAGGAAGCGCCGTATGTAATGCTAAAGAAGAATGCTGACCTTTTTGTGGATAATGAAAGATATGAGGGGTACTGTGTGGACTTGGCAGCTGAAATAGCAAAACATTGTGGATTTAAATATCAGCTGAAAATAGTTGGAGATGGCAAATATGGAGCCAGAGATGCAGAGACGAAGATCTGGAATGGAATGGTTGGAGAGTTGGTTTATGGGGTAAGAAAGTTGGGCGTAATTGATAAGTAGTTTCTGATGATCTGAAAAATAGTCTTAACTATTAGCATCAACATTGCTTATGATCAATAAACATGAAATCTCTTTGATTTTAGAAAGCTGACATAGCAGTGGCTCCACTGACTATCACTTTAGTCAGAGAAGAAGTCATTGACTTCTCAAAGCCATTCATGAGTTTGGGCATCTCCATCATGATCAAGAAGCCTCAGAAATCCAAGCCTGGGGTTTTCTCATTCCTGGACCCTCTGGCCTATGAGATCTGGATGTGTATCGTGTTTGCCTACATCGGTGTAAGCGTGGTGCTTTTCCTGGTCAGTCGTTTCAGTCCATATGAGTGGCACACAGAGGAATATGAGGATGGCCAGATACAAACCAATGAATCAACCAACGAGTTTGGGATTTTCAACAGCCTTTGGTTCTCCCTTGGAGCCTTCATGAGACAAGGCTGTGATATTTCACCAAGGTTTGTTCATGATCTTCAAACCTCTTGATATTTCTACATGCAGTTCCTTCAAGACATGCTGGTTTTACAAAAGCAAATGCATTTTTGTAGTCTCTTCTCCTTCAGATTACTTGGTGCTTGATTTTCTTGGTCAAAAGATTTTAATTAAGATGAAGTATTAGTTAAATCTATGCTGAAATAAATACATGTACTACACTAAAATAAACTTAAGATGAAACATTACATATTTAAAATGTTTGAAATTCATTATGAATGATAGACTCATCTAAGCATGTGAAGTAAATTATGCCTAGCAGCAATTTTTACAAATACTTTAAAATCATTAGTGAAGCATCTGTTCAGATTTCTTGTTGACTTAAAAGTCTTTAGTCACCAACTTGTTGACGTCACAGTTTCAGCAATACAATGGCGCTGCATGTCATATTTAAACTGTATGTATTTTGCTTTTATTATAGCCTTTTTAACTGTGATCATGCTGTCATGTCTAATGATTCCCATTGCATATTTTTCATCAGGTCTCTTTCTGGCCGCATAGTTGGAGGAGTCTGGTGGTTTTTCACCCTGATCATAATTTCATCCTACACGGCTAACTTGGCTGCCTTCCTAACAGTGGAGAGGATGGTGTCTCCAATTGAGAGTGCAGAGGACTTAGCAAAGCAAACAGAGATTGCTTATGGAACTTTAGACTCTGGTTCAACAAAAGAGTTTTTCAGAGTAAGAGCCATTCCACTCTCTGTAATTCCTAATCCATATGTCTACTTTTTCTTAAATTTTGCATTTGCAATTTGGTTTTTACTATTATTAATGTGAGTTTTAAACAGGCCTGATGAAATAACACACACTTTTGTTAAATGTTTTAGAGGCTGAAATAAGACGCTAAGCTAAATGCTAAATCCCAAGCTTCATTGCTGATTGTAGTCACAGTAAAATGAAAATACCTGTATGGCTTAACCATTGTTAGAGATTTTAAAGAGTTTATATTAATCCAGGCTTCATTTTTTCCTTTCCAGCGTTCCAAAATCGCTCTTTTTGACAAAATGTGGACGTATATGAAAAGTGCAGAGCCCTCTGTATTTGTGAAGACGACAGCAGAAGGTGTAATGCGGGTGAGGAAGTCCAAGGGGAAGTATGCATACCTCCTGGAGTCCACCATGAATGAGTACATCGAGCAGCGCAAACCTTGTGACACTATGAAGGTCGGAGGAAACCTGGACTCCAAAGGCTACGGCATCGCCACCCCCAAAGGATCCTCATTAAGGTGGGTGGAATAGTATAACAATGTGTCCAATGTTGTTATAGTATCCCACCTACCCTGATGTAGCTGTGCTCATGTGTCCTGGTTTGTATAGAAGAGATAGATGTGGTAGTGGATACATTAGAGCCAAATAAATAATTGGTAGATAAAAAAAGAGATAAAAAAGGAGAAGGAAAATATTTATTATGCAGATTCTTTTACACATTAAAAAAAAACCCATTATATCTTATTTATATCTACATTTTTCCCTACTTGTTATTTTATATACATTATATATTTAGATACCTCATTAATCTATATCTTACAGATAAACATTATATTAGTACATTTGTTCATTATTTAAATTCAAATTTAACAGATTCTAATCTATAGAATTATGGCTTTGAGATTTTGTCTTTTTCAAGTTTTGTCTTGTTTTTTTTTGTCTTTTGAATGTTTCAAGGTTCTGTCTAATATCCTCTCCTATCATGTCTCTCATCTTTCTATATTCATGAATTATTGCTGTCTTTCCTTATTTCTAATAATGTGATTTCTGAAATGTTTTTATAATCTATTTTTTATTTTTTTTACCAAACCCCTGCAGTACACATTTTTCGTTAAAGAACATTAACAAGATGTGCTTTGAACTTCCAATTTGGCTGATTAAACCAAATTTAGACATATTCATGCAAGAGGTGGCACTGCTTTGGTTTACCAATGTTAATGAATTTATTGAAGATATGCTGATATTTGATTGAAATGTATTTCATTTTGCCATTTCTCAGCCTTATTAGAGACAGTCTTCATTTAGTGAGATCCAATTTCTTCTCCTCCTGTGAACAGAAACCAATCTGCATAGATTTAGGAACTGGGTGGGTGGGCTTTAGCAGAAGATTTAATTATTTATGATGACGTTTTATTGCTGTTCTGATGTCCTTCTTCAAGTAAAGTTACTTGCAGGCCACTGCTATTAGTTAAGGATGTGAGTACTGCCTTAAACTTCTCTATTCACGGCACTCTGAGCCATTTTCCTCAGTTAAACTCACCTAAAAAATGCTCTTAGTCTTATGTTTTCTAACAGCTTCATATTTTGAAAGGGAGGAGATATGATTTCTTCCTATTTGTTAAAATGCTGAAAAAGAGGAAAGCAATCTTCAGGTTTGAAAGAGGACCATTGACAATTGATAAGTTGGCTCACCCTGTCTTACAAGTTATGTTTTATCGTTTCAAGAAATGCGGTTAACCTCGCAGTACTAAAACTGAATGAACAAGGCCTGTTGGACAAATTGAAAAACAAATGGTGGTACGACAAGGGAGAGTGCGGCAGCGGGGGAGGTGATTCCAAGGTCAGCCCCAGAGAGCAAAGTGATGGGTAACTCAATGCAACACTCAAGTAAGCAGCAAAACACACAGGAACCAAAAGTCCAAAGGCGGACATTTTCGACAACACTGACAGGTTAAGCATTGCTAACCATTGCTAGAGGACACACACATAAACAAAAACACCTAACCTCTCTGATTGGTCATTGTGTGCATGCACACATCGATGTTGCCCTTGCTGCTTACTTCAGGCGATACGTTAATTCACATTTGGCTCTGCAAAACTTGCATTTGCTTAGGCCAAATGGCGCATCAACGTCATAATCGCTATGCCAATAAAGAAAAGAGGAGAGAAAAGGTGAACTCTAAGAGAAAGTTGATTGTAATAATAACATAAAATAACATTGATAATGTTATTTATGTTATTTCCCACGTGAAGAACGCCAGTAAACCTTGCAGTATTGAAACTCAGTGAGCAAGGCACCTTAGACAAGCTGAAAAACAAATGGTGGTACGATAAAGGTGAATGTGGATCCAAGGACTCTGGAAGTAAGGTTAGTCGCTGCAGGTTCTATGTGATCAAACACATTTTTGATTAGTGGGAATTTCCCATATTTAAGTAATAATGACTTAAAAAAAGAATTATAAAATAAAAAATATTTAAGACTGATAATGCATAGACAAGCATGAGATGCCTTGGTAAAAAAATTTGACTAATGCCTGCAGAGCTACTAATATCTGGTACCATCCACTGATAATTAAAAAGTAATGCATGCCACTTCATTCATATGCAATTTTTGTAATATCTGTAACACAAGTGGTCTCCTTCCAGCTTCTCAATAAGAGAATCACAGATCCTGTTAATACTTGCAGACCTGAGCTGTGCCAAGTTTAGAATAGCAGTTCTAAGACATTCATATCCAGAAAAAAAAAAAAAAAAACTTTAAATTGTTCAAGAATGAACATGGTTTCTCTCAGGTCAATTGTAGGACCATCTACAAGGGTGTCCAAGATTCTTATATGTCTTTGTTTCACTGTGTGTCAAGCTGTTCGGTTGTGTTTTGTTAATTGTCGTGTTGTGTTGGTGTACTTTGTTTTCATGCTTACTGAAATATTTATATGTACAGTTTGTGAAACCTGTTACATCATGCTTGGCCATGTTTGCACTTTTATGATACAACAAAAAATGTGTATAGCCTCAACTTCATGGTCGTAACCATCACAGGTAATACTCAGATTAGAGGTTGATCAATTTAGGTACATTTATCAGTATAGTTTTGATTTTGTTTACATTTTGAAAGCTTGGGAACCCCAATTTATTGCTATTATTGGGCAAACTTTTATTTAAAAAAAAAATCTGGTAACCTTAAAATTATCTGAAATTAACCGTTTTTATTTAAGTCGAAAATATGAACCCAATTGCATACAATTATAAAAATCAACAGGTTGATAGATTCCCAAGTTATTTCACAGTGCAAAAAAGTCTTTCACAAAAGTAAGCTCTGTATCTATGTGTTGTGTGTTTTATGTGTGGTCATTTTGTGCACAGTACAGTACACTAATATTTAGAAAAGAATATCTAAATGACAGCCACTATCCCCTGAAGACTTTTTTGTAGGTGTGTTTTTGTGTGTTAAACTTCTGCCTTCTACCCACAACTTCTACCCACAATGCCTGTCATCTGCTTCCCCGTGTGCCTTCCATCCTGATGCCTCTCTTGAGCATCCCTTTAAATGGTCCTGTAGGCTTTCTTACAAAAGCGTAATTCATATCACATCTAAGCATAGCATATTAATGCCTGCTATAAATGTGAATTCAACTAAGAAATAATATTTACTACAGCCATTAGCATGCGGGAATGTAAAAACTGTGATTTTAAGCCACAATGTTGGTTTTGTATACAACTTTCAAGCAAATGTTAAAGGCTTTAGTAAATCCATCCCATTCAGGCAGAATTGTTAAATGGCCCCATTGCATCGCTTCAAGGGCACATTAACCAGCAGCGCATTTTACTTAGTACAGTTATTGTTTTAGCATTATTGTCCTGAGCTGTGCATTTTTATCCACAAAAATTGCCACTTAAATATACTGTTATTTATGCATAAAGTATGAATGCTTATTATTGAAATCCTGTACTTTCCCTGACCGCTGACCCGTGTCTCTTATGCATTTACAGGAGAAGACCAGTGCTCTTAGCCTGAGCAATGTGGCTGGAGTCTTCTACATCCTGGTGGGCGGCCTGGGCCTGGCCATGCTGGTGGCCTTGGTCGAGTTCTGTTACAAGTCCCGAGCCGAGGCCAAGCGCATGAAGGTGGCAAAGAATGCACAGAATATTAATCCCACTTCCTCGCAGAATTCACAGAATTTTGCCACTTATAAGGAAGGGTACAACGTATATGGGATCGAAAGTGTAAAAATTTAAGGGGGTAGGATACGCGGCCGTCATTCCAGTTTGTCCCCGTGCACGCTTCTTTTGGCTTCCATTTGTCCCATTCCCTGAATGTTTTATTGAATGAGGAGGTTTGGACCGTAAACGGGATCGTATGTACTGGTCTTCCTAGTGAAAAAAAAAAAAAAAAAACTTCCTCTCAGTCTACTGCAAATATATTGGAGAGAAAAGTTTTTTTGTACATCTCGTGTGATTTTGTAATGTCAACCTCATTGTCATGTATGACTGTTGTTGAATCGCCCTTCTCTATGGAAGCTTAATTTTGCTACAGAATGTATTTATTCATTTATTTATTTTAAAGGTAATTGTGACTATTCTTTTCAGAATTCTGACTTTTCTTAACTCTGAATTGAAAGAAAAATATCAGAATTGCGAGATGTTAAGACCTAGAGGACAAAACGTCTGAATTGTGAGAATAGATTACAAGCTACTACAAGAAAACAAAATAAAAAAATAGAATTGTGAGATGTAAACTTACAACTGAGGAAAAAGTCAGAATTCTGAGATATATGCAAGCTGTAAAATAATTATTCAGAGAAATAATTTTTTGAGATGTAAAATCTAAATTCTGAGTTTATAACTTGAAATGATAGCTCATAATTGTGAGGGGAAAGAAATATGACAAGGCTGAATTATGAATTGTGAGATATAAACTGAGATATAAAAAGTCATGATTGAGACATGTTAAGACCTAGTGAAAGTAAAGTCCAAACCGTGAGAACTTGAAATTACAAGAAAAGAAGTAAATGTATTAAGTTTAACTTGCAAAACTGAGATATGGACTCACAATTGTGAGAAAAAGTTGTAATTACTTTTTTTTATTTTCTATGACAGAAACAAGCTTCCATACCCATCTCCCTCATTTCATATTTGCGATATGATTTTCTAAATGTCGTTTGCTTGTGACTTCGCTCCTCATTTTTGCTGTTTTTCCACCACATCAAATTTACGTGTGCATTTTCAATTAAACGTTTTAAAAATAAGCTTGAAGCCAGTTTGTGAAACACGCTCTAACTTTCCGTCATCTCTCTGTTTGGTGTGTGTGCGTGGATGTTTGTTTCTCCGTTCGTGTCAATTACAGATGACCTTTTCGGATGCTATGAGGAGCAAAGCGAGGGTGTCTATTACTGGGAGTACTGGCGAGAATGGACGTGTGATGAGTCCTGAGTTCCCCAAATCAGTACATGCGGTGCCCTTTGTTAGACCTGGTGTGGGAATGAACGTTAGTCTGACTGATCTCTCCTGATGGATAAGAACCCGCCGAGTGCCTTACACAATGGTTTTCAATAGAGCGTGTTATATTCTCTTTCCTGTCGCTCTGTCCCCTATCTCTCACCTGAATGGAGGACGGAGGCCTCATTTGATGTCACAGAGACACAATCCTTCCTTGGCCCTTTATAACAAAAGATGCACTCTTCTTTCGGAAATACACGGACTGACACAAAGACATCTACCCCCTGTAACGAACAAACTTGAAACTCATAGAAGCTCTGAGCGGGAAAGAGAGAAGTTAATAATGTCTGTCTGTTTTCATAGCTGATGCCGTTCCAATATCTATTTCGGCTCAAGCACACTTTACCATCATCTGCTTCAGGATGTCAAATGTCTTTTTAATAATAAAACAAACAAAAAAATCTCCATGAAAAAGTATTTTTATGTATTTTCACAGAAATGGCTTTTAAATAAACCTGCATACATACCAGTTTATTAAATCATAATCTCAACACACTTTTAAGAGCTTAGCTACTAGTTTCAAATTTGAATGCCAAATATGTTGCTTTATCTTGTAATTTATTAGTCCTCTTCTGATATATTAATTAACATTTTGGTGTTAATATGAAATATACGGCAATGCTTGACATTTGAAATCTGTTTGAGTGGGTGCCACACTTATGTTCTCTTACTTTCATCAACTTGTTTGGTTTCAAGAATCTGTTTGTATTTTTCATTTATCAAGAAAATCAGGGTAGCGGTTATATATATATATATATATATATATATATATATATATATATATATATATATATATATATATATATATATATATATATATATATATATATATATATATATATATATATATATATATACAAAACATATATACAAAAAAGAAAAAAATTGTTTATAATATGAACATAACAAAAAAGTAAAATGTTTTTTAAAAATGTACCTATTGTATTATTGGATATGTTTTGCTGTGAAATTAATAGAAGCATACACATCAACAAAATGCTCTTTTGAAAATGCCAAATAATGAAGTGTGCCAAAATTATTGATAAATGTAGTCATATATTAATCTGTCATCAATGTGAATGTAGTCAATACATTCTGTAAGTTTTATTACTAAATGTACAGTTTGATGGTATACACAGTGATTTGTCAATATTTTACATTTTTATTTTATTTTATTATTATTATAATTATTATTATTATTATTATTATTATTATTATTATTTACTTTATTGCACTTTTATAATTCAGACAAATGGAATTTTATTTATTTATTTTACATTTTCACTCTGCATCTTGATTTTTTTTTTCAAGCATCCAGATTACATATACATATATATATATATATATTAAAAACAAATTCATAATGAAATGCCATATTACAGGCCAAACCATCAATGCTTATTCTTCAGTATTTAAGAAACCACAAGAGAACAGTTTGTTTGATATTGATAATAGTTAGCATTATCGTATTTACTATGACTGTTTCCTATAAAATACATGACATATGTAATGGTTAATACTTGATACTGCAATAAGCCAAGATTACAAAACAAAAATGTCATTAAAAGTGAGAATTGTTTTTATTTTTATTTGTCCAGTTTATTTATTTTCTTTCTCACTTCTTCAGCCTTCCTCTCCTCAGTCTTCCATACTAGACTGGGAGATTTGTTAAGACTTTTGGTTTTGTCATGATATACTTAAAATTAGTTGAACAAGGCCATGGAATTTTAAAGACCGCTCTCTCTACCAATTTGTAAATGAATGTGTGCCAACTTGTTTATTTTTTGGGATCCTTTCTAAATAAAAGCTGACTAATAGTCTTATGTTTTGTTTGATAAGTTTTTCCAGAAATCTCTGTCATTGTGTGTTTGATTGAGATGACTCAATCAAACACACAATCAAGAATTTCAATCTTCCCAATAGATAATTCATGAAATGATTTCCACTCATTCCTTGTTGCGTTGTGATGGATTTGAATGTGTCTGCTGGCTGATAGGATGTGAGAGGAACAGAGAGGTGTTTTGATCATAAATAATCATGCTGTGACGTCTCTGTATTGGTGTTAATGAATGTCACACATTCCGAAATGACAGATAGCCTCCTCGTCCTACATCCATCTTCCATCTTTGCAGCCCATATGGTGCCCAACACTTCTGGAGACATCCATTTAACATTTCATCTAACATGTAGTCTCAAAATATTAAAGGCTCTTTGTGCTTTTACACAAGGGTGTGTACTGATTTTGGAGGACACTTTAGAAATACAAACTCTTTATCTTATTCAATATTTCATGATCTGAACTTTTTTGTTTTGGCAGACTTTAAATACGTATCTTCAAATATGTTCCCTGAATTTCAAAAGATTCTTGATGGAAAATAAATTAGCAGATGAGACATGGGATTCAAAGGCTCCTGCTAAAAGACCGCCTGTTCTGTTTTTGTTCCTCTATTCTGGGTTTCCAAACATAGCGCCCTGCTCATATTTATATTTGACCAATAATAGTACGTTAAGGGTGCACACAAAAATCTTTTTGTTTATGTTGCACCATCTTGAATTTATTTTGACACATAGTAGCATGGATGCAATAAGTGTTTGATAATAGTAAGTTTTGGTCATGTGGTCCCACAAAAGGAGGGATATATAGCTGGTTAAATGCATATCAGTCAGAAAAAAAATGACATTTGATTATCTTCAGTCATTAGGTCAATGATAAGACAAGGGATTGGTGGGCTAAACTTCAAAACCCATTGCCATGTCTAAGATGGCTATCTGTTCTTCACCTTCCTCTATTTGCAACTCAATCAAAGCTGTCATTGATAAACTCAAGCACATCGCAGCTAGATCACAACAGGATGAACAACAGGACTGCCTGGAGTTTGCCAGTTCAGTGGAGACCTCAGTACCTCATACAGTGTCACCTTTCATCCTGCCATTCTTATAATGAATCCCCAAAGCTATTTCCAGGGGTTTTCAGAGGAGCCAGAAAGTGGGCTGTAAGAACACGATTACAATTTCATGAAAACATACACATTATAAGTGGAATTATGTGGGACAAATTTGGGGCAGGAAAATTTGCTGCGGTAATCCTAATAATCCCAAATTCAAAAATTTGATTGTGATTTAAATAATGCACCAATTCACTGCATAATTTATATTACAGGCTTTGGCAAAAGACATGCAAATATTTGTGTATGTACATACTCATAAGGATGAACTTCTTATTACCTTCCAAAACACAAAATGATGAAGAAATCACTTCATATTAAACAGTATGTATATGGTGATGTAACATGACCTCCGTCTCTCCATCTAGAATGGTAAATGAGAAATGTAGGCCTATCCTTGCAATGACAGTCTATTAGATACTACTCGGACTAAATTTTGCATATGTCACCCAGTCGAGGGGGAAGAACTTCAGGATATCAAAGTCAGTGGCCAAAGTCTCATTACAAAATCATTTGGATTCATTCACTACACTATTTCAGTTTCTCTAGTGCGGATGTGATTAATCAGGACAACTGTATTCTAGTTTTTGGAACATTTCAGATTAAAGTATTCCAGGACAAAAAACTAAATGAAATAATAAATAAATATATATAAATAAATAAATAAATAAATAAATAAAATACAAAAATAAAACATGCAAAGATAATAGTTGAAATTTCACGTTTTAAAATCACTTATTACTTGGCCCGGAATACACAATACTCAATACACTGGAATACATCCAGTGGTCAGATGCTTCCTATTCGAGTGCAACAGTACATTTTTAAGTGAGTAAAATGCCGAGTATGGTGACCCATACTTAGAATTTGTGCTCTGCATTTTACCCATCAAAGTGCACACACACAGTAGTGAACACACACACACACACACACTGTGAACACACACTCGGAGCAGTGGGCAGCCATGTGCTGTGGAACCCAGGAAGCAGTTGGGCATTCGGTGTCCTGACTCTATGTCATTCACAGTGCTTAATGGGATTGAATCATTACACTTTTAATTAAACAACTTTTCAAAAGGGAGAATCACCCACAACTCCATCTGGTCTACAAACTACATTTCACAACCAAACACATTTGAGAAGTGATGTAAGAAATAATGTTAGATTGCATGTGAGACAGTAGTTCTTGTGGCACTTCTCTCAGAATGCGTCTTTGATAACAAGCACTGAGCAATTGTCACATGCTAATTTGCCTCTGATTTTAGGCATTTGTCTGTAACTACAAAACTGTCAGCAATTTAAAATTGGGGATAAAATCATGCATGACTGCCTGGCATAACTGAAACAGAGAATAGGTTTTGACTGAATCTTACTCTATTATCATGTCTCTCTCATCACACTGTGGAGTCTGTATTTCATAATCAGAATCAGAAAGAGCTTAAGGAATTCGTCTTGGTGTCAGGAGCTTCCAGTACAGAAAGTACAAACATAATGCAGACATAGATATATTTTAAGGTAAAAAACATTAATAATAAAGAGCATAGACAATAAATTATAAATAACAATAAAATAAAGATATAATATAGAATCAAATACAGAGGAAAAAGAAAATGTCAGTAGACAGAAATGTGAAAGTGTTGTTTTTATACAAATGCAACTGCCGCCAACTTGTGTCCCATTTAGCGATTGGTGATTTTGGTATAAAAAAAAAAAAAAGCAGAATAAAATCACTGTATATTATCCTTACATAAATCAACAGACCTATGGCCTGGTTAAAATGAACTGTCAGTATTTGAGATCTAGGAAAGATGGATATCTCACCAGATTCCCTCCATAAAACTTGATAAGTTGGTGTGATATGTGTGTCTCTGACCCATAATTCAGTTGGGAGACGGTTTCACAAAACAATCACTGAAAGTTGCAGATGGCATCTGCATTTGACATGTGATATGAAGTCTCTTCTCGGTAGAGCTGACATAGGACACACCGCTCAAGGCTTCATTTTCATTTTGTTCCTCTCAAGGCTATCTTCAGACAACAAGAAAAAAAAAATCATATTTTTTCCACTTGCGGTAATGGGTTGGCATTCAGCACAGAGGGGAAAAAATAGAACCTGTTATCCCCTGGTTGAGTTGTCATGGAAACAGCATCGGCTGTGCTCTTTCCTGTGTGAGGAACAGGATGCCGTTTAACATGTGGGATCTGAAGATGCAGTTGTAATTGATTCATGTCTTTGTCACCTTTACAAGTCATGAACACACGTCTACAACAACTGATTGCTGTGATCTTTGTCCCTCAAATCTATGGAGACACTAGCTGAGCTAGACATGGAACACACTAATTTGTGTTGAAGTTCAACTAATGTTTGCCGCCTTACACTGCATGAGTTTCTATGGCAACCACTACCATCCTGTGATTATTCAGTTCAACCATAAGAGATTCTCTACTGTGCAAGGGTATTAAGGTGCTTTATGTAACTGAGTGTGTTTTGATAGAAACCACAAATATTATTTTGAGTAAGAATTAAGCAGAGAGAGCAAACTGATACAGCACTCTCAAAATTGACAAAAAAAAAAAAAAAAAAAAAAATAGGACTTCATTGCTGGAGTCGAAGAGAGAAAAAAAATCCATATGTAACAGATTGGGTCAATGTGATTGAATTACTGTTATTAAGTCAAATGCGGTACAGTGGATTAAGTGGTCAGACAGTCTCTTTTGAATAGTCAGCAGAAAGGAGTGGGTGATCTCCAGTGCTTTAATGTCCCACATTATTCATGCTCACTTACACCCCCTCACAGCCAGAGCAGTAAAGTTAAATGGTGTGTCTTTCTGAAAGGGGAGATATGTAGCTCTTGCATGACTGAAGCAATGGCTGAGTGTATGAGTCACTGCTTCTTAGCATTACATAAATAAATATATAAATCTATAAATGAAAGCATCAGTGTGATTCAATAATTTTCCCACATGGGTCTTCTTGAGCGTTTATCTGGAGCTGCGTTACATGCTACAGGAAGAACATAAAAAGCAAGCATGCAGAGCATGTGCATGTGATTGGGTTTTGCTTGCGTAAGCTCATGTTTGTTGTTATCAACTCACTAATCCGGTTTAATTCTGATTCTGAGAATACTTGAAGCCAAGGGCAAAGTTAGGTATGCCGTTGATATATGAGACATGGCAGGACTTGAGGCTTCTGTTCCATACATCTGTTCACAGCCGATTTTCTGAATATGGTTCTTTCTCTCTGTCCATCTGTCTTAATAAACATAATATTGCCTTTGGTAAAAATTCATAGATTTCTCATTAACTGGAGAATACATAGAATCAATTAAAAATCAAGGATTCTGGACAACCATAAAATAAATAAAATACACTAAAGTTCAAAAATGATGGGTCATTAAGCTTTTTAAATGTTTTTAAATGTTACACTTACCAAGGTTGCATTTATTTGATCAAGATATGTAGATTATTTTTGTTCATGATTATTTGATGAATAGAAATTTCAAAAGTACAGCATTTATTTGAAATAGAAATCTTTTGTAACATATGTATGTAAGTATCTTTGTAAGGCATTCTGACTGAACAACAAAATGTAACACAACCGAGATCTCAACTGACAATGTCACATTATGTAACAGTGAATTACAACCAATATAGTTCAAACATTGATCAGAATATTTAACCAGGAAAATGTAATGTTGCATAGGAACATCTGAGAACAATGTAAGTGATGTTTCCAATATCTATGCACTAAAACAGCAGAGTTCAGTACTTTGTGAGAACTCCACTTTTGGAAACATTATTGATACTACAATCATTTCTTATTTCCTTACCTATTCCAAGTGAGATTATACTGAAATGGTTTTCAACTGAATGGAAATGAGTTTGGTGAACTGACCAGAGCATCATGTCTACAGGTGGGAATCCTCCTTCAATTTCTTCTCAAAGCTTTTCTATGATGCTTAGCCCTCTGGGTTTCCCCACCACAGATGCAGAGGGAGACCATGGGAAGATGGGTTTTACATGTCCTCCAAGGCACATCCAGATTAATGCTTCACTCTCTAATAGAACTAATCTGATTTGTCTCTCTAGATGTCCTGGTTATTCAAATGTTCACAGATTATTTGCATTTGGTTGCATACATTGCCACGTGATCCTTATGCTTTTTATACATTGCTCACAACGATTCTTCAATGTTTTTGATTAGTGCCATCCACCTGTGCCCCAGACCAAAGATTACGATAAACATATATGTATACACTGTATATTTTAAAAGCATCAAGGACAAAATCAAAAGAGGAAAGAGGTTATAATCACTTGTCTGAGTGTTATGACAGCCTCTCTAGGATGCCGCTGAATAGCATCCCAGGGTAACACTTGACATATGGTGGACATGGTGAGAGAACTTGGTGCCAAAGAAGAACAGAAGGGCAGTCCCTTGGCAGGGAATTAGGCACAGTACCCAGACCAAGAGAGCGAGATTACTGAGTCTAAGAGTTTCGTACAGCCTGGCATTGCTACAGCACCAGCTTGGCATTTACTCTGACCAATGTGAAGGAAGATTTCATCAGTGTTACAAAATAAGCCCATATCATGGGGAAGATCAATGGAAGCACTAATTTATGCTTCAGCTGTCCCACCCCCGGACAACAATTACAAAAATTGTATAGACAGGGGATGCCTCAAGTTATTTTTTTTCCAAATTGGCACCTTTGCAAAATGCTCTGTGAATGACTCATGAATTCCAGAAATTTGATGCAATTCCTTCACGTGCAAACTTAAGATGAGGATGTTCAGAGGTCACTGCAGTGTGTTATGTGAAGTCATCTGCAGGGGTGGACACATGAGCGTTTTGAGGGGGAGGGCAAACAGTTTGTCGACTTCAAAGCAGCCCCACTCATGCAACCACATGTGGCGCCTTTCACAGTGGGCTCCTCATTTGTTGATGGGCACATTATTAATCCTGGTGTCGAATTGATAGCTACCGCTGAGCCTGTTAGCAAAATCCATGTGTCTGCTGGTTGCAAAGCATCCCAGAGAGTGGAAATAAAGTGAGTGAAAAGGCATGATGTCCCCTATAGCCCAAAAGGGAGTAGATAGAATGTAATGATAATAAAGTGAAAAAAAAAAAAAAAAAAAAAAAAAATACACACACAAAAAAGGAAAAACGATACCCCCTCGTGTGCAATCTTTTGTTTGGCAAAAACAAAACAGGCCATCAAAAGCTGTGGTTTCCATTATTTTGGTGTCACACTGCATCTTCAGTGTTATGGTGAGGCACAGAGATGTTGCATATATAATTTGCATTTGTTTGGCTACAGCGCAAATATAGAAAAAATATTTAAAAAAAAATACAAAATCTCAGACAACATCTATAAGGTAAAATGAGCCTGAGGGAATCACGCAAAAACTATATAAACAAATAAATACATTTTTGAAAACACATTGACACTGTAAATAAGTTCTGTGAACAGTGAAGGCTTTCATTATCTGAGTGCTGCTGCACTGGCTACAACTGCTCCTTTGGGCTTTTGAATTGTTCACATATACATTTACCTTTTATTAATTACATTTTTTCATACTACTCTCACAATGGCAGCAAATGATCCATAATTTATTGAATTTCCCTAATTATTTGTCTTTTAAAGTGGTCATATGATGAGATTTAAATTTTCCTTTCAGTTTCGAGCATTACAAGCTCTTGGTGCATGAAGAAGATCTGTAAAGTTGCAAGTCTCAAATCCAAAGAGATATTCTTTATCAAAGTTAAGACTCGCCACGCCCTTCAAAAATGCCTCATTTAAACACGCCCCCACATGTCCACGTCACTATGTGGGAACATTTCCAAAACGCTGCCCAAATGTTCACGCAAAGACGGCATACTGTTTGTTTTCTCTGTTGCTGTCGTCACCATTTTGTGGAGAAGCTGTGTGTTTCATTGTGAAAGTTCATCATGCCTAGAGCTGATCTGTGCTGGTCCCTGGTGCTGGAGTCCAGCCCTGGGTCATCACATGTTGCCTCCTGCTACCCCCATCCACTCCTACGTTCCTAGTTATAGCCACTGACTGCTGCTCACTCAAGCCATGGGCCGTTCCTCACTCAAGCCACTGGCCATTCTGGTGCTTCTGACTCATGGTATGGAAGTAGGCTTACATATATAAAGGATTTGCCACTGATGATTCAAACGCGAATTTTGAGCAGTGTAGAGTACCATTTGTTGTTTGTCGTTTCTCTGATCACAAATGCAGACATGGTTTTATGTTTATGCGCTGCGATATGCAACGCAACGCATAAAAAGATAGTATAAGTCATTATAATCAGAAATTATGTTCCCACTGGATGCAGCACCTGCCTCATTTGTAATGGGTTTTATTGTTTTTGTCCTGTCATGCCGGTGTTCTGACTGGGACACTCCATAACAGTATATGTTGAGGGGCGTAACATTTCCGTCAGACGCTTGAAACATATGGCCAATCACAATGCACTTGATAGCTGGCCAATAAGGGCATACCTCGTTTTCAGAGAGATGAGCCTTGTAAAAATTGTCACGTTTCAGAAGGCGGGGCATAGAGAAGAATCAATAATGTACATCATGTGGAAAATATATATATTTTTTTTTTCTTAAACCACATTAATACATTTCATAACAACAAATACTCAAGTCCATTAATTGGATGTTAGGAAAGCAAAGCACTGGACATGTTGCTTAATCTACATTATGATTTCATATCAATCTGATTTCTACTGTTATAACACTTTCTCCTGTCTCTGGCCAGTCAAAGGCATCCTTCACTGTCAAGTTCCTGTTCCTTTAATCCTTTCTGTTCCTGCTTTTCTCTTTTTACCCCCACACACCTCTGTATGTCTGGACTCATGATTTTAGATGGTCTGTACAATCATTATGACCATTAAATGCTCAGCTGGGCTAGGACTGCCCGTGGCGAACCGAGTAGGGAGACAAACATGGAGACCCAGGAGCTCTTTGCTCACATACTTTGCTGTGATTGTTTGTGTATGTGTGTTTATACACTTTATTGACAGCTCATCTTATCATTTCAATATATATTGTATTATATTATTGCATTAAATCATTACTCATTAAAATTTAGTCTATAGAAGCTGCATATGCAAACTGAAGATATATTGGGGGGAAACTACTTTTATTTATTAGTTTTTATTTGTATTAATATTATTATTACTTTTATCTCTTAAAAATTTAAAACTAATTTTAAATTTAAACAGAATGGCAATAAGAATAAAAAAAGGTTTATAAAAAATAAACAGATGAGGATGCATGGATGCATGGATAAAATACTTAATACACAATTAGAACATGATTAAATAATACCAATGAAAAACATTCATATTTAAGATGAATAATAATCAAAATATGTCTACAATTTGGTGATTTCTTAATTTTCTTGATAAAAGAAACTTTGATGCTGCTCTCAACAGAAACACACATTCACAAACACAAATAGCAGCTGCATGGGAAAGCACTGCTGTGAAGATCAAGTCCTCAGGCACTATGCTCAAATTGTATGTGCATTTCTGTGTGAGCTGGAGACAGACAAAAAGATAGAGAACACTACAGATGTGTTTTATTGCTCCTTGTCATGACCCTGATAAACCAACCCGATCTCACGGCAATTCGTAAATTTTCCACAAGGTGGCTTATTAGTACGAATTCGTACGACCACACTCATGCAAATTCATATGATTGTTGCCAAATCGTACGTATTTTATGAGTTGCACAATTCGTATTAATTTGTACGAATTACCTACACCTAACCCCACCACTAAACCTAACCATCAATGGGGTTTAGACAAATCCTATAAAATCGTACGATTGAGGTCGTACAAATTCGTACAAATAAGCTACCTCGTAAAATACGTACGAATTGACCATGAGATAGCGTTGAAAAAAAAAAAACCTGAATGCTACATATCACCACACATACCTGTAGAGATACATAAATTATGACTACAAGCATGCAATGGTAAAAGCTTGAAACAGAAGTTTGCCACATGCCTAATGCTCAGGGGACACACATTGAAATCTCTCTCAGCGGCATGCAACTATATTCTGCCTTAATTTACTTGTAAATTATGAATTTCCCTCATAACAGAATACTCTCAGTGCTGAAACATTTCTGAAATGTTCTCTGTTCATGTCAATCTCATAGCCTGTCTCATGAAAAACACAAATCCATTTTCATGTAAATTGTTGCACTGCGTTTGAATGTGACAATATATGTAAGAATGATTTTACAATGTGCACAAAAATTAAACTCCTTGTGTTTCATAAATATGAGCCATGGTTTTATGTGGTTTTTGATGGCTTCTCATTTTCAGTGGCTTCTCATGTGCATGCATTCTTTACATATGGATATGTAAGTACATATGTTTTTCCTTCCGCATTTATGGATTTGTGTTCATTATTACAGCATGAGTTGTGTTGCCATAGCATAGCAGGAAGTACATGTTCTTGTAATACGTAAGACCTATAATGAGGATGTAGGTTTCAAGTTTTATCAGTTTGAACCATTCCCCTCACACTCCATTTTTTTTTTTATTAATGTATGAGATGCTGAACAGCCCAAGGCACTCATATATGGAACTCGCATTAGTGTACTGGACCAAAAATAATGTGAACAAAGATGTGATTATATGATTATATTTCTGGCAGTAAACCAACAATAATCGCTTTAGAAATGTTACCTTCCTATTCAAAAATTTGAATTAAAACAAAATAATTAATTTAAACCTTTTGGACTTCATTTGTGGAGAGATAATGACCCTTACGGATACACATAGTAAAGCAACACCTTTTTAAAATCTATTTTGCTGTTAATCACATCATTTTTAATTGTAAAAACCCATAAAATCTTAGAAAAATTATCTTTCTACCTCTGTTTCTCCCTCAGAGCTTTGATGAACTGATAAAATTCCATTATCTGCCCCCTCCCTTTCTGCTTTCCTCCATATATATCTTTTCTTACACTCTTTATCTCTACTTGCCCCTCTTTTCCTTATTCTTTACAACCAGACTTATTTTTGAGTCTGGCTTTTGACAGAAAAATAATTTTATGCATAGCAAAGTCAACATGACTACATCTAAAATCAAGAAAAATGGGTCACTTTTTTTGAGAGCATCAACCTTACTTAAACTCATTTGATAATTACTTGAAATGATTACCTTTACACTTTTTAGTATGGCAATATGACATTTCAATGTAACAATTTTCTCAAGGCAATATCACTGTGGGCATCTGAGTTTGAGTAATATTCCCACTGTGCTACGATTATAAGATCAACATTTTTTTTTCTAAATTCTTTCGCCATTTGATAACCAATGAGTCAGAAACTATATTGATTTGCCCATAAAAAATGTGTTGTATGACGCCAACCATTAGAGTTTCACTGGCCTTTTATCCAGATGCCACACTGAACTGAGGTTGGTCAGGCATAATGTCTCTGTGGAGGCTGCTTTACATTCTGCTGTAAATTCTTGAAAAGCATGGGAGGCTCAGACAAGTTGAGTAACTATACAGTGCCTCTGAAAAATTCTAAGCTATACACAAGGTTTGGCGAATCAATTTGAGTGTGAAAATATGCATTTTATAGACTGTCTTAGAGGAATATTTTTGGTCATTATTATTCAAATAAGCTAACTTTTAAGTATTAAATTAAAGCCTTTGTTGCATGATTGCACATCGTAAAAGTGACCATGCATTTAGAATCAGGTTTATATGCACATTTTATATTTCCTCTAACCTCTTCTCAAACCAACTGCACACATCCATTGCCTTTAATTAACTAGACTCTCATTACTTAATTGAGCATGGCTGGCAATGTGGAGGTAATTTAAAAATAATGTGAAAGCATGGCATTTTCTGACATTTAAAACAAATTCTCATGTGCAACCACTAACTAAACTTGCTGAAGTATTGCATTACATTTACAGCAAGCATCTGTCTTTTGCTGAAGAAGTTCTTAATTCACAGAGCAAGTCATAGTTGGCTAAGCATAGTTAGCACTGTGTAAACATTGCCTCAAACAAACTGGCTCCGCACCATTCAAATTAATTTCAGTTCAAACAGTTCAAAAGTTTGGGATCAGTAAGATTTTTGTTTCAAAGACATCTCTTCTGTTCATCTTTATTATTATTTGCATTATTTTACCAGAAAATACAGAAAAAAACTGTAATATTGTAAAATATTAACATTTAAAATAATGTTTTTCTATTTTAATATACTTTAAAATGTAACTTATTTCTGTGATGCAAAGCTGAATTTGTATCAGCCATTTCTACAGTCTTCAGTATCATATGATCCTTTAGACATAATTCTAATATGCTGATTTATTATCAATGTTGTATCAAATGTATCAACAAGTATCAAACAGTTGTGCTTCTTAATATTTTTTTGGAACCTGTGATATTTTTATTCAGGATTACTTGATTAATAAAGTTAAAATGCAGAGTGTTTATTTAAAACAGAAATAGTTTCTTACAAAATAAGTCTTTATTATCATTTTTTACCAATTTAACACATCCTTGCTGAATAAAAGCATTAATTTATTAAATAAATAAATACACACCTCAAACTTTTGAACAGTAGTGTATATAAAAAAAAAAAAAAAAAAAAAAAATTATATATATATATATATATATATATATATATATATATATATATATATATATATATATATATATATATATATATATATATACTTTATATTCACAAAAGAATCTTGAAAAAAAGGAAGTTCCAAAAAATATTAAGCAGCACAACTATATCCAACATTGATATTAAATCAGCATATTATAATTATTTTTGAAGGATCATGTGACACTGAAGACTGGAGTATTGGCTGATGAAAATGATATTTTATATTAACAGAAAACAGTCGGTTCACGATAGACCACTTCAAAAATTGAGCACAGCTGCTTTGAGTGTCTGATGAGATCACAGATGTGCTCACAACTTATCTGTGAGCTCATCACTGAACTAATGAGTTCAATATAATGAGTCCAACTAATGACTCGACAAATCTGAGTTCCTGATTAAATGCAATAAATGCAATCAAAGTGGGCAAAATGATTTCATGAATTTAACAGAACAAATTCTCATTTGTATTCATCATTAATAGTTACTGATGACACTATGTTTTTTTATTTTTTATTTTTTATATATATTTCAATATAAATTAGAATGTTGTAGAGTTTAAGATGCCATCATGTTCTCTGCCAGGCCATAACATGTGTGGTATCAGTTGCTTATTATACCACTGCTTCTGAGAAAAAAATGTTGTCATCATGTCTGCAGAAGCCACTTGATATATTTTATCCAATGCAGCATGATTCATGTATGGAATAAATTATGGGGAAAGAGAAAGTATCAAAGGATAAGAAAAAATTATATTTCACCCACAACTCCATAATCTAAACTCTAAACTATATGACTTGAATGTACATTGTTATTTGTTGATCCACAGAACAGCTTTGGGACATGTTGCAGAGTTAATTATGCCAGACTTATACATAAATAAATGTTTAGGTAATTATTCATATTTTTTCTATATTTTCTTTCATTGTTTTAAATGTGTCTAAAGGTCTCTTGTCTAAATTTTTTCTCCATCTATTTAAAGCTTGCTAATAGCTCCCTAACTCTACCCTTAGAATATGAAGTCCCTGAATAAAAACAAGACTGAGAAAGTCACATGTGCTACGATGATGCACACACACATTTATTGAAGCACTAATAATGAAAGTCATTATAAAAAATAATTTCATAGACAATTATGTGCAATTACATGTTCTTCTGTTCATTTGAATCTGCAGTATGTCATACCGCAGTCATTAAAATGAATTAACTCTCACCCTGTCATACAAGATTTTATTTCTCAGAATGCAAACGACACTGCATGAGACTAAAAAGAAAGCTGTAAGCTGGTGTTATGACAACACACACACTGCTATGAACTTCAAAGGAGTTGAAATTCACACAGGACTTAATATGTGCAATAGGAATGAGGCTGAACTGTTTCTTAGTGACTACAAATACCATCAATATGGAAAAAATGTAGTATAGTTTCATAGTTCCACAAAATGTAAGTCAGACCATTCTGTTTTTGTATTAAATTTAGAAATTATACAGTCTACTATAGATTAAAAACTACTCATGCTGTGCCATATGTGCTGCATCTGTCACGTTGTGGTGCATGAGTGATCGCATGAGGACGAAGATGAAGGTAGAACAACATGTACACATTGACGTAAGACCGGACCCAGAAACATTGAACTAAAAACATCTTATACGGGAAGGATAACGATAACGGCCTGACAACACCTCAACATAATGACACAATTAAGGGGAGACAGAAAGTAGGTCAATGGAACATGAGGGAACAAATGAAAACAAACACAAAAGTCTGTAAAGTGTGACAGCATCTTTGTCTGGATCATGATTAAAATCCAGTGGTGCCTCTAATTTTAAATGGAAAGAGTACAGACAAAGCCTTATTTTGTTCATATTACGATATTTATTTTATTTGTGTAACTTAAAATTTCAATTTAATTTTGTTATGTTTCAATTTCACAAAGAAAGGTGAGGCAACAGCCTAATTAAATGACAGTTTTTCCATTTACTTTATGTCTTCAGTCTCATTTGGTAAAAAAAACACACAAAAAAAAACATTCTGAGAAAATCTAATCGTGAAATCAAAATCGTGAAGCTGATCTAATCGTGAATCGTTGCATTCCTACTATTTATTATTTTGCTGTACAGCTAGAAGTTTGGGTCAGAAAAAAAAAATTGGATTAGATGGATGTGTGAAGAACAAATACAATTTAAACACAGAGGGAAAAAGAAACACACATAACAGTAATAATAATAATAATAATAATAATAATAATAATAATAATAATAATAATAATAATAATAATAATAATAATAATAATAATCCAGCTTAAAAAGCATCTAGGGTTTCTTTGTGCTAATGTTTCAGCTGACTAAATGTTCCTTCTCTTTTATTATTCATGCTTTTGTGTAAAATGGAAATACAACAAAGACTGTTATTTTCGAGATTGAATATTTAAGAGACTACATATGCAGCCCTAACCTTCAGTATGCTGGCTCAGCGTGTAGTATCCGTGGTGGCTTGGGATGCAATTTATTTCACAAGGACAGTTCTAAATCACATTCAGAATGTTGTAGGCATCTGGCAGGAGCTCCTCAGAGGGTCATTAAACAGGTTTAATTGAATTTCTGTCGCCGAAGAGCAAGGGGGATAGTATATTTATTTCACTCCTTGTTGACTGGAGCATCTTACAATCTTAGGACTCATGAACATCCAGATCACAGGCTTTACCATCTAGAAATGTCAGTTTTATTCTATACATAGCCATTCAGTGCTTGTTCCTTGACTGGCTTATATTAAGATTTTTTTTTTCAGGTTAAAATAAAAGAAACATACAGTAGATGCCCGAAGTCATTGCAAAATATATCAAAGCATCATTTATATTTAATGATGTGCAAACACAGATTTCAAGAAAACTATTTGACAAAATGAAGTGTGTTAGGTTTAATATGAAAGAAGAAAAGATATAGTGTTCAAAATAAAGAAAAAGGACATTTGAATAATTACTAGTTGTCAAATGTTAATGGAATATGCCCTTAGGTCAGTGGTTCTCAATTCAACACATACAAAAAAAAAAAAAAAAGTTAGGTAATAATTCATTATTTTTCCCTATTTTTTATTTATTTATTTAATTTCTTTAAATGTATCCAAAGGCCTCGTGTCTATTTTTTTCTCCATGTATTTATAGCTTGCTAATAGCTCCCAAACCCTCCCCTTAGAATAATAAAAACTGTACAGTGAAAGCTATGATGATAATAACGTGTGGTGTGATGATGCACGATGATTCATCACGGGGATAATGAAGGAACCTGATGAAAACTACTTTGCTCTGCCTCATTTGTGTGATGAGAGAAACGAACTGTCTGTGTCAATCAAACTGTCAGCATCTGTTTGTCTTTCAGATGTGAAATTAGGCTTCAGAGTCTATGTGAGCATTGCCATTTCATTTGGTAATTTTCATCAGTTTATTGTCATTTACTCATGTCTGCTATGTATGTGTATTGTATTCCATTTTTGTGGGGGTTGTGGTGAACCTCTGAAATTAAACTGAACAGCCACATTATGCTATAACTGGGCAAAACTGTATGCATCTCAGAGCTTTAACGTTGTAATGGCCAGGAGGCCTGCTTTCATTATGTCAAAATGACTTTCTCTAATAACAGGAACAGTTACATTCACATTAAAACACTCCTTGCATTTATTTAGTAAGCTTTGTTAACTGCAGAGAAGCACTGCCCTCCAATGGCCATCTAAAGGACTGTTATGTGAGAGCACAAGGCCCAGGCCTATAGGTAACCATTACCAAACATCACAATATCGATTTATACAAATAAATATAATAATGTTGTCAGTCTCTCACCGTCATGTCATTCCATCCCAACAGGTTATCAGTTATCACCGATTGTCCTCAGGCAGCTTTTTCCTGCATAGAGGTAGCCGCTTATTTTAAATTTGAATTATAAATTTTGTATTGCTGACAAAACTTAGGCAGGCTGTCACGTTAAAGTTCCAATGACAGCGTCATTTAGGTATTTTAGTAAATGTGCGTGCATTTGAAGACATATTGATATCTTGACACATGTTCACTTCATATTTCTTGATTTTTCTCTTCATTATGCAATCTGATGAGCATTAGCTGTTTCCAGTAGTGCAATGGTTCTCACCCTCTCGTTCCTGGAGGCCCCCAAACACTGCACATTTTGCATCTCTCCTTTGTCTTACACAGATCTTGGAGTCTCTACTAATGAGCTGATGATCTGAATCAGGTGTGTTTGATTAAGGAGACATGGAAAACCTGCAGTTTTGGGGGGCCTCCCGGAAAGTGGTTGGGAACCACTGTAATATTGTGTCTGCCTTTGCTTCCTCTTCCGTAATTGCTGTTATGACTCGGCGCCAGCGGAAGCAACTCACTGCTCAGTGGTTGTGGCTAGACTACCAATGATGAACTTCTACTACATAACAAACCCAGAGAAACGTGTTTATGCATGAAACATGAAGCTAATAGGCATATGATTATGATGATTGCCATGTGATTTTCATTTTGACTACTTTCATAGCAGTGAAGGGTGTTTACATGAAAAATGCTGTTAGCTTACGAAAAAAAAAACCAAACAAACAACAACAACAAAAAAAAAAAAAAACATCAGCAACATTTTATTAGAGCATAATCAGAAGTTATTAAAAAAATTTGATAGTGGTTTAAAATGTTTTTATTAAATTATTCATCTTATAAATTGTCCTAGGTTGATGCTAGTTAGCTGCTAGCTATGTTAGTTGATGTTAGCTGTAATGCCCTGCTATGATTATATTTCGTTATTTACTCTGTTGAAGGAATTCTCATAATGTCATAAGAAAACAATCTGTTTTTATGAAAGTCTGTTTATAATAAATGTAATATGGCTCTAAACACCCTGAAGCAATATGGACTATAAAGAGGTTATGTAAAATGAAAAGAAGGATACTGAAAACTAGTTGTGATCTGTCTAAATGACAAATAGCTTTAATGCAATGTTTAATGACCTTAAGTTTATGTTCAATATATTAAATATAGCAATATTTAGCTATTATCTTAATGCAGGGGTTTCCAAACTCGGCCCTGGAGGGCTGCTGTCTGCAGAATTTAGCTCCAACTTGCCTGAACACACCTGCCTGGAAGTTTCTAGGACAGTGGTTGTCAATTCCAGTCCTTGTGTGCCAAACAAATGCATAATGGTTTGTGTAAAGACAGAAATTTAAATTGTTGTTCACTGAAACTCTTCCCATTCGTTGTTGCCATTCACATTCAATTTCAAAATGGTGCTGCTCTCGTTTGCTGCCAAACATCACTGGCTCTCTTGTGCTACATGACCAATCGCATCACGTTTAAAAACATCACTGCGAATGTTATTTGATAGCAATGGCAGATGAGAACCTTATCAGACATTAAGAAATTCAAATTCAGCCTGTTTTATACACCGCTATGACTGCAGAAGATATTGTAATACTGAAATTATACAAGGAAAACGGGCAAGGAAAAAGATGTTTCAAGAAACCACATGTCCAGGCAGTCTTGCCATGTTTTAGAGAGCAGGTGCAGCTAAATATTCATCTCCAGTTGGCTTTTAACTGATTGTGATTGTTGCGGCTCATTCATGTGACGAATGATTCAGACCAAAAGCTGACTTTTCTGGAGCACAGGATGTTCCTGCATTTGTCAGCAGGGTGACTCATTTAGCACATCCATACTGGTTAAAAGAACCCATTTCTCAGAAGAAGGAGCTAGATACTGCAATGAACTGCACATCTGACTCATCTTAAATAAGAGTTTTGGAAATATATAAATATATAGTTTTTATGACACCAGGTATAGCAGGTATATGCAAGTAAAGACCAAGAGATTGTTGACGGTAAGTTTAAGTGAATTTTTTTGTACTGATCACGGTTCCTTTTTTTCTTTTATCAAATCATCTGAATGTGCAATCATCATAACATTTTTATCCGCTGTCTAGAATTGAACAGAAAAAGATAAAAACTTGCATTTTTTGCAACCATTGCTGCATCAGAGTTTCAGGGTGATGGTCTATAGAGATGCTCGGTCACAGCGCCTCTAAGCTGATATAAAAGTGTGATATTTCTTTATTTCCCCAGAGAAAAACTCTCTCAGATGGACACACTGAGTTTGGCTCTAAATGTCCAATGCTCGCAACAGGCCTTTTTAACAATTGTCACTTTGTCGATTACATAGGAGAGTGGAGACTTCTGGGGTTCCAGTACACAAATCTACTCTCCAAGTGGAGCCGTCCTCAAATCACAGGTCAAACAATGACATAAAAGCAAGAACTCAAAGCAATACTGAATGAAATATGAAAGGGGCCACTAATTTTAGGTTATGGGGCTCAGACAAGCAGTGTATGCACACAGACACTATGTTTGAGCAGCTGGTGAATGCATTTTCGGTCTGTAGATTAGTTCATCATTAATTTTGTTTCCTCTGGAAGATGTTCCTTGTGCATGCTAAATGTTTGCTTCGGTGGCCAGCTGATGTTGATTTATTCACTGTTGGAAAGAGCTGCTACAAGTGCACAGTGTCTGAGAGTACAGAGTATCCACACAGAGCCCTCAACATTTCGGTTGCCACGGGAACTGGCTAGTGCAAATTCCTCCTCTCTAAGATCAACCACAGATAGTGATGGCCTCATTTCAAAAGTTTCATTAACTTCATTATTCCCAGATATATACACTGTCAAAAAAAAAAAAAAAAACTGTCACTGGGTCGGTACCTTTTTAAAAGGTATTTTGTGCATTTTAGGTACTAATATGTACACCTTAAGTAATTATATGTATCTTTAGAGCACCAATATAGACTCTTAAGGTACAAATGTGCCTTTTGAAAAGGTACTGCCCCAGTCACAGCTTTTGTACCTTTTTTTGCGGAGAGTGTACAATGGCGCCGCTGATGGCTGCCTCTGTGTTTAGTTCTCCAGTAGCTCCAGTGTGTTACGTCTACCGGTGTTGCTTCCAGCTGTTCAGAGCAGATTGCGATGCAGAATCAACAGGGAAATCGTGTGATGGTGTGACATGATTTTGCATCAACGTAAGGTGGTGTACAGATGTAACAGTGGTGAAGAAGATATACTGTCTCGATCTAGAAGCATTTATTCAATTGGGAGCCATTCTACTCATCGCAGGATTTGGCTTTGTTAATTTTCATGTGTACATTCCTCTGCAGGCATAAGTGAATGCAGTGGTGCAACAGCTGGATGACACAGAACCACAACACCCGACCTCTATCCTTCTTGGTGACTTTAATAAGGCAAATCTTTGCCATGAACTGCCAAAATACAGACCGCACGTTACATCTCCTTCCAGAGACACGGGCAGCTTTGAGGCTTTCTGATCACTGTTTGGCAATGGTTACTTTGGAAATGTAATAGGAAACAGATTATGAATTACCATATTTAAAATGTATTAAGTAGTGTGACTATTTTAGTTACTTTATTGAAGTAAATAACAGATTACATTTGATTATTTTTGATTACTTTTCTACATTTAAGGGATTTTTTTCAACTGTTAATCAACTCTGATTACGGTCAGACTTTCAAAATCTTTCATTCTTGAATTAAGATTATAATAATTTGATTTTAAAGCACATGCAGCTACCACAAAACCAGACTTCATAACAAGAAATAGATTTAACAGAGCTGTTGTCATCTCTCACCGCAGCTCGACTGTGCAATAGGTTCCAGAGCAATAGCTTCCTGCAGGAGGGTTCTCTTCATGTCATCTCTTTTGCCAAGGCTAAGCCAGCTTAAGCGGAACTTTGGCAGGGTTGTGGTTGCAATCTTTGCTTCATGGCCGACTAACACTGATCCAAAGCGCTCTTCTTTAGCTTTACTGATAGTGGTGACAACGTATGCTTTCTAAAACAAACGAGGCATCTTTTCAAGGAGCTTTGTCTTGAGGCTAAGCAAAGTAGGGATTTAGAAGTCCTATAACATTTGCTTTCACCCTGGATAATGTCAATGGCAACACCTAGAAGCTTCAGAACCTCAGTGTACTCTTTTAGGAATGCAGAATCTTGTTGATAAAGACTTGGAATGTCAAGCTTATCACAGATCTCCCTCAGCTTTTCTTCTAGGAGCCCTGCAATTTTAGTTATAGCCCTGGACTATAGTTATAGTCCATCTTGTGACTGATGGGACAGTCAAATGCAAATTGTATCTCCTGAATCACTTGTGGTCAGTGAAAACTTTATTTCAGAATGTTATTTCAGAACAGTGATTTCTTTATTTCAGAATGACACTTCTGTAATTTACGTGATGGCCCATTTGATGTTGCTTCGTGAATCTCATTGGTGGCGGTTACATTTAATGTATGAGCAGCACAGCTCTGATGCTGTGGAAGAAGAAAAAAAAAACTGCTCTCCATCTCCCTCTTCCTAAAAACCACCGAAATCCAAAAATCTCACTTCATCACAGTAATCATCTGACTTTGACTCACCTTCTCTTATGCTAAACTCACAAAATTGCTTCCATTGTCAGTTAACATTGGATTTGACTTTGTTTTGAATCCTGTATTCTGCATGGATTTTGTTTAGTTTTGCTGCAACTGCCAAGATTTCAGACGTGTACATGCCAATTCTGCAGAATGTCTCTGTGGTTTTGTGCTGACCAAAATATACTGCAAAATATACATAACTCTCTTGGACAGCAGGTGGCAGAAGAGCTTAATTTTGGACATCTCTCATCTAAAGTTGAATTTGGCTTTTGAATTACAGTTACCACTTCCACTACCTACCACTACCACTTCTTTAGCTCTTCTTTATACCATCCCTTCAATATAATTTTAAAACTTGGTTAAACATTTACAGAAACAGACAAAAAAGACAGCCACTCAGAAAAGTATGTGAATTATATACACCAATGCTGCATAAGAGAGAATTTATCTTAAATGTGAAATAACTATGCTTTTTTTATTCTATGTCTACAGTTGCTTATAGAGAGATTTAGCTTTTCCTGGCATGCAAACTACAGCGGAAGAGAGTGAAAGGTTAAACTAGAATGAATAAACTGAGGACTGCAGCTTCAGTTCCTCTTGCCCTTGGATGACGCTGAGCAGCAGGAATGAGGTTTTTGCTTCCCTGTCTCTTGTCCATCCTGCCACATTAGCTGGCCGTCTGCTCTGAGCTGCCCATTCCTGTTTTTCTTCCTGCTCAAGTCATTTCCCAGAATGTCTTTCCATAATGTTGGAAAAGAGAGTACTTATATGCTTGTAATGTACTGTACTCTACAGCACTTAACTCTCTTTAACTTCTATCACACATTTTCAACATAAAAGATGCTATGAAATTTGACACTTAAATTTAACACTAAACAGTTCACTTTATCAATAGTCATTTAATCCGTCATATTCACTCTGTATAACACACTACTTTTGGCCAGTTTGACTTTTTAGACTTCCAAGAGTATTTTATATTTGCCATAATGTCCAGCAGCTGTCTTAAGTCTTGATTTACACACCGTTTTTATCCCATTTGGAGGTACTGTAGCATAGTTTACAGTTCCCAAATATAGACACCCTCCAAACAAGGCCTGCTTTCTCCTTTATGAGCTAGTACTTCAACTCATAAATCAATTGACACAACAATAAATAAGCTGTTACGTGCATCTACACCGATCATTTCACAACTAATAATTGCTAGTTGTATCATCAAGTCAATTAACCAGCAGCTTGAACGTTTATGTCTGAATGAATATTTTTATCTTTGGACAACATAGTTATTATTACATGACAGCCACAGTAGCACTAGTCATCACAGTACGTCAGTCCATAAAATGTTCTGAACATATTAGTTTCTTCAAAAATCTCCAAATACATTTCCATTTGGCCACATGTTTGTTGATCGGCTGAAGTAGAATTTTGTTCAGAGAACCTCAAAAACGTAAATACATTTGCAAAGGGCCAACGGATGTTTGGTGATGATTAAAAACCTAATTTCACTGCTGAAGATTTATTTTGAGCTGTAATGGCTTCTAAAGTTGTCTTTTGTGTCATGCCTATATTAAGTGTAATGACATGGAACTTCCTGCTAACTGTGTATAAGTCTAACAGCAGGCTGATTCTATGGCTGACTGGACATGTGAATAAAGTGCAGTGTGCTGGGTCCCCTAATCTAGTTCTCATGCGAGGTTAACCCCTAGCACATGGGGACAGAGGCAGCTTTAGTGAGAGCCTTTGTAAACATGCCAGTGACTATTCTCTCTCTAATACACACACACACACACACACACACACACACACACACGTACAATCACTCTCATACACAATGACATGCACACATCACAATCTCTCACACATAGCTTATTTTACTAGGTACATTCCTGTCAGGCAGACAATAGGAGCCACATTATAGCATGGCTGAGAATTTAAGAGAGACACATACAGAGAGAGAAATCTTAAAGGGATAGTTCACCAAAAATACATAAAACAGTGCCGTAACCTTAATTATGTTTAATAATAATAATAATAATAATAATAATAATAATAATAATAATAAACTAAGTTAAAGTTCAAAGTGACACATCTGTCAAGTTAACTAAATAAATAAATATAAAAACAGACAAACACAACTAATATGATATGCATATTCCAAGTCTTATGAATCCATTATAACAGCTTAATGTGTGATAAAAAATTTAGGTTCCAAAAGGGGTTCCCCAAAGGACATTTCGGTGAACAATTTTTACACCATTAAAACAAAAAACAAACAAAAAAAAAAAAAAAGGAATAATCTGAAGAACTTTTTTTTTTTCCACCATAATGAACATTTTGTGCAATGGAAAGTTTCCATGGATATTAAAGCTTTTTCCCGGATGCCGTACCATACCATAGATGCCGATAAAGAACCTTTATTTTTTAAGAGTGTATAATGTCAGGTGTGTCAGATCAATAATTGTTCTCAGGATGTGTTGTAGACATTTATGCTTGACATCATTGATAACCAAGCACCATAGCTGATTTGAGGGCTGTGATGAAGGGGAAACTTGCAGTGAATTATTATGATTTACTTTCAGTCTGTTTGGTGATTGACATGCTGTATATTGCTACTGACCTGCTGTTTTATGAAGAAGAGCTGTGTTGAGCTCCTTCAGAAAAAATGGGGGTTGGACCTACAAGTCGAACAAATTATGACAATATTTCAATTTTTGAATGAACTATTCCTTTTAAGATCAAATCATATTAGTCTTTACTTCCACCCAAATGAACGTTCCTACGAGTTTTTGTTGTCAGGGAAGAGTTAAATGGCTTGTATCCTACTGTTAGATCTGACAGCTGCACACAGTCCCCAAAGAGAGATTATTTTTGACAAACAGAATGGAGCAACTGAAGGAAACCTGGCTATCTGCCTCAGGCATGTTGTGCTGTTTTTTACACGCAGATTGCATCTTTCCAAGCTAAAAACTCATAACTAACATGCATCTCCGCAAACATCAGCAGTGGCACAATTGAAAACCTCCTTTATCACATGACAAAGTGCATTTTCAGGTTGTAACATGCCCTGATATTTGATTTAATCTCCTTTTTTTTGACCATCTGTTTATTCATTTTTGGTTACACACGGTGCAAGTTAATGTTGATCAAGACTCATATTCCAGATGGGAAACTGAGGGGGGTTAATGTGCCCGTGTTATGTCTAGAGCTTTCTGTTTTTGTGCAGAGGTATGAGCTCTCCTTGCTATTTGTGTTCTGTCTGATACTTTCTACCGGTCAAACTCATACTGTACATCTGTTGCCAACTAGGTGGGATGTTGCTGGGGTGATGTTGTCATAGAAACAATAAAAAAAAAAAAGAAGAAAAATAAGATAGACAGTGAACAGCAGTGTAAAATTCGTTTCCATACTTGCTCAAGAAATGGAGCAGGTCAGCTCGTGCAAGCAAATGAGAGGAGGATTTTAGGACACAAAAATGTGAGATGTCAGTATGAAAACAGCTGTGAGTTGATACGAATTACAAGCAATGCAAGTAAAAAAAAAAAAAAATGGTAATGTTCTCACAAAAGAAGTGATCAGAGCAACTGGTATAAATGCTTCCTCGTTATGATATAAAATAAGGGAAAGAAAGCACAACAGTGGAAAAGAAAAAGTGTAAATTGTCTCTCTAGACATACACAGGGTGGTAAATATCTTGGCATGTTTTACACTGTTTAAACTCTGTTACACTTTTAAACTCGACTGAAGAAACAGGAAGTTATTAGATTGGAATCATTGTGTCAACTGAAAGGAATTTCATTAGGCTTAAAACATGGAAATAAAACTAGGTCATATGTAAAATCAGCTCTCAAAATCAGCTTCTTTCCATTCCTATTATGGCATGCCACATTTTAAATAATGCAAACAGCACTTCCCTGTGGATTTACAGTGTAAAAAAAAAATCTGTACTACTATTTCTAGCGAACATTCAACTGAGAAAACATCTGCAGGACGGAAAATGACATTGCTTAGGTAGGGATGGCGAACATTAGCAGTTGAGTATTGCATATTATCTAGATGAGCAGAGGTGATTTGACATTCCAAATGACTTGGTTTTGTCTGGCAGAGAGTGTGGCAAGACACAGCAAGTCCACTGTGCAGAGCAGATACATCTAAAATGCATTCTGGCTAGTGCTGCCAAACATTAAGTATTTTCACATTCATAAAAGAACCATTGTGTGAGCTAATTTCTGTGGGTAAGTACGTCTGTAAACTTTCAAAAGGGGTCACTTTAGGCTCTGAGAACTGACTGGCTGGTTGGCTGGCAAACCAAAACGCAAATAAGGAGGGTAACTGCAAAGCAAAAAGAGAGTTGAACTCAGCTGCACTCAAACTCAAGTATTCCTAGCATGAACATGGTAGCTGTTTAGGGGATACAGTGAATACATAAACACTTTTCAAACCATTTCAAAGATGATCATGTTTTCTCAAAGATGAAAAATGGTGGTGCTAAAATTCATGTGATATTAAAATGATTATGCGATGAACTGATCAGTAATACTTTAATTATATATGCATACTTTTTACAAATGCAAACAATAAAGTAGAACAAATAAACACTTCTGAGAGCACAGTGAATACTGCTATTCATATGAAAGAAGATTCATATCATCTTAACGGCAACATGTCCAGATTTAGCAATAATGATGCTGGAGCCATCATCATGAACACCTTCATCATAGCAGACAAAACATATGTACTGTATGTGCAGATTATAGCAGAAATGTTGTTATAAATCTGTACTGCTAGTCGAAATTAATAACTCACTGAAACTACTCATTGAGAGGAACATGCATTGATGATAAAATTGGAATTGGAAGTGCTTTGGGGCTGTTAATGGAATAGCACACACTCTTTGACGTATAGTGTAATTAAAATAGGTATCCTGAGAAATCGGACCGCTCTCTGTGACAAACTCATGGCTCTGTAAATATTAAAACAGACTGGCTGTTAGACATCAATGTGTAACTAACCAAAGGACTCAGTTTGAATATTTGCTTACGTACATCAGGTTTGCTGATATGTCATTAGTGGGTAGGATTTTGGAAATAAGTGGCAGTCAAATTTAGAAGCTAAGGCTGGTGGAAGTTAACAAAACAGATCATATCACTTACAGTGCCTTTAACTTGGGGAATGTAAGTGGTGGCAAAAAATAGCCCTGGACTCTGGGTAGAGCATTTGAGGAACTATCATTTCTTCTTGTCTTAAAAGAAAGCAGCGCTTACAACACCACAAAGTGCTCTTAATTTCTGTAGTGCATAAAATGTTGACTGAAAGAGCTTAATTTCAGCAGGTCTTCAATGGAATACTAATCTGTTTAACACATAAACATTAATTGGAAACCAAATGGATAGTGGTTTGTCTAATACATTGAAAGCTTAAGCTCCATTTGTCAAGAGTTCATAGGTACTACTTTAATCCCATGGGCATTAATGTACGTGAGCAAGACTTTGGCTCTTTTCTCAATCACATCAATGAGTTTTTCAATGCCTTGACGGCCACCATGACTGTCCCAGTACTGCTGGTCGAGAAACAGCGATTGCAGGAGCTTTTCCCTGAGACGCTGAGACCTCAACACTGACACAGACTGTTCTGGTAGCCTGAAAAGGAAAAGTATTGAAGGAATATAGTAATGCACTCAATAATTATTCAAACAAACTAAGTTCGGAGGAAATAAACACTTTTTTATTATTTATGTTACTGCACAAGTGAGCTTGCGTTCCCAGAGGTATCACATTAGCAGCATTGCCAGCAGAATCCCTTAGCTCAGACAGCACATGTCAGATTGTTGGTGTATGTATTTGCTGATGTTTTCAGTGCTGTTGTGGAGGTGGAGGCTTACTGAAAGACCAACCTTGTGGCCTCACAGAAATTAATTCTTAGTAGCAGTCTTAGCTGCAGCAATTAAAAACCACCTCAGATTCTCTGGTAAGAGCGAGAAAAGAGGACATCCCAAATTATTATTTATTTAAACCATTATAATTAAAAATAAAACGGTGGTGACTTGTAGTTTAATCAAACAAACTGTAAGGATTTATTTCTTTGAGTTTGTAATTTTGAATTTTCGGTTAACTATATCTTTGCAACTCACAAGACATTTTAATTAAAAAGCAATACTAGTATGTGTGAACGTTTTTTTTTTTTTTTTTAAAGAACATTTGCATAGTATCTCGGCAAAAATAATTTTTCATTTTTGACACTTACAATATTATTATGAGATACAAATGAAAGATCAAGTGGTTATGTTTGAACATGTAATAGGTCTGCTAATTTTACTCACTCTTTGATTCCCTCTAGTAGCCTGAAGTTCAGATTCCCCTCGTCTCTGTCAAAGTAGCCCTTGTTGTTGAAGAAAACAAGGTGGTGTGGGTCATGTTTACGGTGGATTATGTGTGTCAGCTCTATGCCATCCTTGTCTCTACATTCTTCATGGTGACCAAGCTCAATACAGGTGTCCTCTGGGCGAGGCTTGAATCCACAGCAGTTTTTATCTAGACGCTCATAAATCTGAGAAGAAACACAATATTTTTACTTTAAAGTGATTTAAATTTTTCCATTCTTTTTGGAGTGTTACAAGCTCTTGGTGCAAGAAGAAGATCTGTAAAGTTGCAACAGACCAAAGTCTCATATCCAAAAAGATATTCTTTATTAAAGTTAAGACTCTGCTACGCCCCCCTAAAACGGCTCATTCAAACACGCCCCACATGTCTACATCACTATGTGGAAATATTTGCTTAATGATGCCCAAATGTTCACACAAAGAAAGAAGGCGTGGTTTCAGTAACTGCAGTTAGTGTTGAAGTAGTCATGTCAGGGAGATGCTGTGTGTATTCAGGCGAAAGCAGAAGCACTTTATTTGGCCTTCCGAAAGTAGATGCATCTTTAAGGTTACTTACAACAGAACAGCAACACATTTTATGTACGACCGTTTTGTGAAGCTAGGAGAGGAAGTAAAACTGACTTTGCTATGACTATGTTGCCCTACTGAATCACCTACTGTAAGTATGTTTTGTTGTTAGTTTAAGTATTTGCTATTGAATGTTCAAATGCAGAGTTTTTTGTGTCGTGTGTGTGTGTGTGTCCACTCGAACGTGTGAGTGTGTGTGTGAGAGAGAGAGAGAGAGAGAGAGAGATAGAGATACAGAGAAAAATTTACAGTTTCTTCAGCAATGTAGAAAGATGATAGTGGAGTACCTGCAGGAGGAAATCAAAGACTACAAGCTTGCTCCATTCATGGTGGTGGATGCTGGTGCAGCTCCACTCTGGTTTAGGTATGACGCCCCCATGCCAGCACTTGTGTTTGAGAGAGGTTTGGTAAGAGCCCCAGTTCAATCTCTCAGAGGGTTGGTCTTCTACTGGGCTTAAAGAAGGATCCCACAAAACCACTGGACAAAGCTGACCATCTGAAACAAGATGAAAATGAATACATTCACCAAGTCAGCATCAGTCATGCTTTTTCAATAGCTCATGAAAGCTTTTGATGACACTGAAATGGCTCCCCATTACAGAAAATACTTATAGTAATATATCTATGAAACATAAATGATGCTTTGCTCAGACCTTTTTTTAGAAGTTACTTCACTTTTCTTAGATATAAATTACTTTAAATCAAAACATGATTTTAATACCAATTGGTGTTTATTGATATTTTAAGATATTGATTTTTTTTTTGTCTAAAGCAATGAAACATTTTAACTGTGATGCATGCATCCAAAAATAATATATTCTTCACTAACCTAATCCAATGTTAAATTAAATGTTGCTGCAAAAATTATTAAAAAAATTAAAATAGCTACATTTAAAATGGGGTAGAAACAATTTTCACTCAAAACATGTTTAGCAAATTTCACAAATAATTGCAAAGAACTGGCAAGTAACACTGACTTCAAGTTTATGAAGTTAAACGCCGGAAACAGTATTTTCTTATGTTTTATGTAATAGGGTTTTTTTTTTTTTTTTTTTTTTTTTTTTTTTTTTTTAACAGTGTACACTACCTCCAAGAGAGCGGAATCGTCTGCTGACAGCTGGCAAAGTTCTGTTCAGTCCCAAAATCCTGTCCAGATGAAAGGCAAACACCTCACTCATGTCCAAGGGTCGCTTAACAATACCGCAACATTTACGACACTCATCAATATCGTCCGTGCCATTTGTCGCACTTTTAAACAAAATGAAAGAAGAAAAACCCCGAGGTGCCACTTCACCGATTTGCGTAATTTTACTATCGGCTAGAAAGCGCATGGCAGTGATATCGTCATTGCTGAACCATGGAGGAGCTCTTTCACTGTATATCCTTATGGATGAATAACCAATGTCACTGTCATCAAGCTCAGAATATCCCAGTCGTTGGTTAACAATGTTTTTGTGTCTCGTGTCCTTCAATTTGCCCTGCGTACCACCCTGCTGTGTCACTTTAACTTTCTTTCTCCGGAGTTTGGGTCGCACTGTGCCCCTGATGATGGCCGGTTTGTGTCGCTTAGATTTGAGCGTAATATACACCACATTAGACCTAGTCGGGCTCACAGATTCATTCACCTCCCCATCAGCGGGGTCTAGGTCGGTTTTACTCTGCGCATAAACGCTATTTCCAGTCCACAGATCAAGACGTTTGTCCTTGCGTGTAGACGCGCGACTGACATGAACGGTGAAAAACAAATAAACAAAACACACAACAGCAACAATCAAATACTTCCTAACGGCAGAATATTTCCAACAGACTTTCAAAAACGACACGGACAAATAAATCAAAGTGTCCCCGACATTTCCAGGACGCGTCGAATGCGTATCCATTGGTACGAGTGTCTGCGCATGATTAAGTCGATGTTCTGTTATCCACGTTGGAACTGTTTTCGTGTTGATGGCACACAGGAGCTCCAGATGATCCGCTCAGCGTTACCGCTCCAGCATTAATGAGGCAACTGTCCCGATGCCGGATCAGCTGAGATAACAGTCCCAGAATGGCGCTTATTTTCGCCTCATCTACAGTGCAAGCGCGAGAGACTTAAACGCGATAATAATCACATTTTCCACTTAATATGTATTTTTGTTTATTTCTTAGCTTGCCCTGAAAAAATAAATAAATAAGTGGTGGCAATATATATATATATATATATATATATATATATATATATATATATATATATATATATATATATATATATATATATATATATATATATATGTGAGGTGAGAGCTTTTCAAGTTCCACTCTTGCTGGAAAGCAAGTTTCAGAAGGGTTTTTGACACTTTTCAGCTGGTCTCACTGGGAGCATTTGTCTAAACCATCTGAGCACTAGCTTGGCCCCGCTGGGAGACCCTTTTAATTCAGACTATCTCAGGCTGGTTATTTTACTATTTCTTTTTTACAACAGTTGCTGATAAATTACAAAAACAGGAACACTCGGGTCTGTCAGGAAGACCTTAAATGAATTACAATAGCATATTCCACCAGGAAGAAGTTGCCTGTGCACAGTTCTGCCTGTAAACAATGCTGCTTTGACATGTTCTGTACTTTAATTTATTGGTGTGAATATGTGAAGCAATAAGATGTAATAATGATAGGCTCCAGTAAAGAGAACAAGACACATGCACAAAAGCATTACAAACTATGTAGTCATTTAAGTACATCGGGAATGTATTATTTAAACCTGTAGAGCTTTAGACTGTACTCTTGACTATATACACTTTTAACTGCTTGTCCAGTCTTTGTCAGTCTGTCATGACAAATCACTTCTCAGAAAAGATGGGGACCCTCATGAAAAGCCTCAGACTCAGTTAAATAAATACAACAAATACACAAACATAAAACTCTATGTATTGCCTAGTCAGAAAGGGATAACAGTTGAATTCAAATACACGTGAGCTTACACAACACCTTGAATTAATTTTGATAGCAGTTAAAATGCTAGAGCAAGAAACATGCTACTGAGCAGCTGCAAATGCATTACGGAAGTGATAAGACTGTTCAGTGACTGCAAAGTTTGGCAGGAACATTGTTTTAAAACTTGATCCACCATTGCCTCCTTGTGGTAACATAATGTACAGAATCGGATCTTTGTATATGCAGTTAACAGGGAGCCTGCCAGGAAAACACAAGATGCCAAAGCAAACAGAAGCAAGTGCCTGGGGGGAAAAAAAAATAGTTTGTTAGGACAGCAGTTGATTCTAATTTATTTCTTTTTTATTACAAGCAATTAATCAGTAGCAAAACAATCCCAATAGTTCCAATACATTATACAAAATGTTCTCTCAACACATAAATACTGTTCAATTGGAAAAGGTGTCAAGCTAGAGTAGGTCATGTCAAAATGCCCTCCGTAACACTGAATGAATACAAATAGCTTTATGTTACCTACTTTGACCTCTTTTAATACCACACTTACCCACAGAGGAGTTACTAAACCAAAACCCCTGAAAGCAAAATAGAACACACTATCATTACATACAATTTGCCATGCAAGATGAAAGCAATGTAGAAAGATACTTACTTAAGATACTTTTATGATACTTACAGCATTAATTATAGGGAATGTGATCACTGCACTTAGGTAGTAATTTGCCATAAGCCGGGCATATGTGGCTAATCCCCACATCAGGCCACTCAAAAAACCTGCACGGAAGATCTTACATGAGGAACACACTATTTAGCAGAAAGGTAATAGAATGTCTGGGGGAATGTTTTGTATTGCACATTCATAGTGGTCAGTGGTTAAATGTACACTTTATACATGTAACTCAACATAGTAACAACTGTGGTGAAATTACAAAGCAACATTTCACTTTCATTTAAAGATAAGATAAAGATGATGCAATGGAAAGCAAAATTAATTACCAAGTAAGATGGATTTTGGATAAATCCAAGGCCTGTTCTTCATGACTGCACAGTAAGTAAGAAAATACACTGTGCTCATGAGGAAAATACCACTGTAATTGGCAAAGCAGTAATCAATTACTGTAATGAACGGCAAAAACACAACTGCATGTCATTAGTATTGAAACTTTTTAATTATGCGTACACACATATCATTCTGACTGGATCCAGTGAACATTCTAGAATTGGTTGTGGCATGGACTTTAATATATAAAATGGGCACTAAAGAAAAAAATATAAAGGCCACCTTAAAATATGACCAAGATACTGCCGCTGTAAAAATAAATATTCCATAGATTTGATCTTTATTGTCCAGAGATTTCACAATAATATAATCTAAAGCTGAAGACCATAGATGTCAATTCTAAAATGTAATATAAAAATAACTTAAACATGCATGGGGGCAGAGGGGGGTTGTATCACAAACAAGTGCAAGAATATGTATATTACCACAGAAGCCATCAAATTTGGATTTTCCAGTGCAGTGTTGATGAACCAGAAGTATAACTGCAAAAAAATAAATAAAAATAAAAGCATTCTTTTGCTTTTTGAGGAAATTGTATCCACCCATTCACTAGGGTTTTGTCCTTTATTTATTCAGCCTCTAAAGACAGACGTGTAAATGCATGTGCACAAAAAAATCTCAGTAAAGACAAAATACACAAAACAATATTCTGCATAATTTCCAAAAACCATTTATTGTGGAAAAGCCTTAACAATCTTACCCTTTCAGCAATCAAAAAAAGACATGGATGTATACGTTTCTGAAAAATCACTTTTCACAAAGAAGAATATGATGGCACTGAAACAAAGACATGATTGTGTTACATAGATTCTGATCCGAAGGGTTCGCTCTTAAAATAAATAAAAGCTAAGGGATGTTTTTATTACCATATCCCATAAAATCAGATGGAACTGTGGATTCAATACAATGTGACTTTAGGTCTTAGGAGGAGATTTATCCTGCCTCATGCAGTATATTGCATTTTCAATTTCAGAGAAACTTTTAGCCGAGTAAGATGGCAGCTCTTTGATCTCAAAAGGATCTCTTTGAGGTGTAACTCCTAAGTGAACTAGAAATATTTTCAGGATGGAAATACTGTCTAAAGCAGTGTGCCTGCAGCATTTCCTTTCCACTGGTGTGGGTTTCAGCCCTCCTTTTGAGGACTCTATCACCTTCTTAATTGAATGAACACATTACTTTGTAAAATTTCAGCCTTCATTAACCAAAGAAACATTCTCTTAATGGTCTACCTCCAAATACTATGGACACAACTAATCCATGACCATATCGCATTATCTGCTCTCTCAATACCTTAGCAGACAAAGGCCAGCTCCTCAATAATTGAATATCGGCTTGGATACTTCGTCTGGATGCAGACCAAACCAGCCAAACCTTGAAAAGAATGAATTAAGAGGATAATTCACCTCTGCCTTGAATAAAAAAAACAATGTTTAACACTTTACAATAAGGTCCCAATATCATAAACCACCAAAGAGCAATACATAATATGAATCTTTGTTAATGTAAGCTAACAAAAATGCAAATGTCCAGGTACAATAACAAAAAATACTCCTTCAAACGTACAACTTAATTTTTGAAACTTTGTCCATGTTTAGCATGGGAATCCAACTCTTTAACAGTGTAAAAAACTCAGTATGCAAAAGAAGTTAACTAATGATGACAAATGAAACTTCAATCTAAAGTGTTATAAAGAAAGATTGTAATAAAGTGCATTAAACCAATGCAGCACAATACATCCAAGAAAAATACATTTCAAATAAACATTCAGATCACAGAAGTTGTTACTTAATATTAAAGATGAGCCAAGGCACAAATCATTTTAAAAACTAAACTCAAGTCAAAATGATCTGTTATCTGACAAACTGCTTTACAGTGCATTACATATTTAGCAATGGCTTAAGCTGCATCAAGCAAACGTGCTTAATATTTTCCAGATGTTCATGTCAGCAACTAGCCTGGGCCAGCACGGAAATCCATGTTCCAAAGTTTTCCATCAGAAAATTCAATTCATCCCTACTTTAAGCCCTATCTGTCAAAAATCAGCCAGGGTTACATTAAGCTTGCCCATCCAATTAGCAATCCACAGGATTCCCAAAACAAAATTCCAAGTCCAAGGCCAATAAACTTCTCAACTGGGACAGCTGTTATATTTCCTGAGAGCCAAATCTGTTATAAACAACATCTGTATATATTAAACACGTTTATTTACTCACATGCTTTACCAGTGACAAACCAGCTGAACAGTAAATCCACTGAAAAACACATTCCTGTAAAGACATAAGATTTTGAGACATAGCTGTTCAAATGTTAGCCGGTATCAATTGTTTTAAGAAGAACGAAATAACTTCCATACAACAGCACTTGAAATCACACAGGCTACAAAGCCATAAGGGGTGTATGTACTATTGGCTTCTTTAGAGGACAAGGGCTCTAGGTATAAAACAAAACTGAAGGTTGACCACATACTTGTTGCATTTATGCTTAAAAAAAAAAAAAAAAAAAAAAAAAAAAAACTGTTTGCAGTGGAGCAACTGTTGACTTTCCAAGTACAGCAATTGCAAAGCCCACACACCCAGAGGTGTAACAGTATCATAATGTCAGCTAACAATACAGTAGATTAATCAAAACATTTAACTTTGCCTTTAATCTACATTCAGATGATCATTTGCTACAGCATATTACAACACAAAGCATCAAGTCCTTCTTCTTCCCCTTCACTCAGGTTATAAGCAATTTGTTATTGTAAAAGTGGTTTGATGTAAACCAGTTGTCATTAATTGGCCTCACTGTCCCGCATTACTAACCAATCAGTCACCAGTCATTAGTTTTTGTTGTAATTATTATTATTATTTTCATATATATATATAAAGAGTGGATGGTGAGTTGGTGAGCTGCCAAACTCTCTTTTTGTGTTTCAGAGGAGAAAGTCATCCCGGTTTGTAACTGAGGGTATAAATGAGTATAAAAATTATTATTTTTTTTCTTTAAGGTGAACGTTGTTTCCAAACAGCTCCACTAGATGGAGATCACGTTCCAACTTATTTCGATTCCACCACCCTTGCATAGAAGGAGGATGGTTAGCCAATCACATGATGTTTGGCCAACATCCAAAATTATGAATATGCAAAGCAGAAGAGAAGAACCAACCACACTGCTTAATCATTGAGTCTTTAATCTAAAATGTTATTTTTATAAGTTGAACTAAAGCAAATTGAAATTAGAAGCACACTTAAGTACTAGAATAAATTAGTAGGCAGTGAAAGATTCTTGACATGAATAAACTTGAATAAATCCATGACACTAGATTTATCATGTTAGGCTAGACATAAATGTAGACTTGAAATTAAAATACAACTTAAAAATAAGCCTGAGAGTAAGGCCTGAGAATAACCACATATTTCTTTCAAATATTTCTACTCCATTATTTAAAATCACTTTTAAAATTACAGATTAATATTTGTATTACTTTTTTATTGTGCTTTCAAAGGATCAAGTAATAGTTTACTAGTATTAGCACCTTCTCTGAATACACTGGATAATGTCACCAAGATTCACCCAGATGAGGATAATGTCACCAAAATTTACCCAGATGCTCAACTGGACAGAGTCTGTCTGGTGGGCTGTGGCGTGTCGCAGGATATGGGGCAGCAGTGAATACCGGCAAAGTGTGTGTGATGTCTGATTTGCACTGGAATATAAAGAAATAAGTAAAATAAAAATAACATCACACCAGCATGTTGAATGTGTTATATATTTTTGCCATCGTCTTCCAAAGGTAGAATCTGGCTTGACATGTGTGGTGTTTGGTTTGGGAGCTCTTGGACTGACTGATGCAAGGCTGCCAGTGCTTCCAGGATCATCTCAGTTGACATCAACCCAGACAAGTCTTAGATTTCCAATATTTTTGGAGCAACTGAGTTTGTGAACCCTTAAAGCTGCGGTTTGGGTAACTTTTGACGCTCTAGCGGTTAATAAACAGAACTGCTTGCGTCTTGCGGAAGAACATCGTAGCCGGAACTACTTCTCTCTGTTTATGTCTATGAAGAATAACAAAGGTACTGGGTTACTCCGCTGCGGTACCCCCGAAGTAATCTAAAATAGTCAGAATATAAACACTTATTATAGGTGCACCCTAGTGATTCTGGACAAGCTAAAAACACGGTTTGGAAAATGGATTCATGATGCACTACTACATTTTTCTACATTTTGAACACAAACAAAGTTACGGACTGCAGCTCTGATTGGTTGTTTCTTACCGGGAGCGGATTAATTTCTGCAAATGGCAATAGGACCACTGGGAGGAGCCAGAGGAGCTTGATTTTTTTTCACAGATTATCTGTCTCATATTCTACTGTCAGGACATAATGACAGGTTTAACAAATATGTAAAAAATATATTTTTACAAAAGTTACCTACTGCAGCTTTAAGACTACAGTAAACCTATTCAGGAGGTGCTGAGGGAGCAGCCTAATGGTGGCATTGACTTCTCTGTTGAGTGTGTGGGGAATTTGGAAGTAATGGTAATTTAGTGTGGAAAAGCAAATGTCTTGAATCTTGTATCTAGCAATACTTTAGGGTCAGAGAAGTCTATTTCAAATTGGGAAAGCCAGTCAAGTTACCACATAGTAACAGATAAACATTACTAATCAACATTTATATGTAAATGAATGAACTGATATAATGACCAATCAAAGAAATCTTTCAATCAGAGGGCTGCTGTGAAAGCATGTATTCCTGCAGGGGGAGTCTGTGTGATATTGGGCTGGAACCAGATGGGAGAATTTACTCTGGTCGCTGAGGATATTCTGATAGGAAAATCTCTGTAAGGGTCCTATTTTAGTTGTAAGGCATACCTGAAATACACACACATATATATATATATATATATATATATATATATATATATATATATATATATATATATATATATATATATATATATATATATCTTATGATATTCTAATGTATATTATGCAGCTGCAGTACCAGATGAATTTGTGGCACACAGACTGACTCTAGATCAGGTTAACCAGGCCTTCGATCTTATGATCAATGAAAAATGGTCAGTTCTATTAATCTACTAATAATCTTGCATTCTGCCAAGAACACAACAAAGCATTGATATCACTGTATGCCTGACATTTTTTCAGTATTTCAGTATTCTGGTATGGTCATAAACCACACACATTAGTCAAGAGAAGAAATCCTTTGTTATGGTGTCTAATAATTATTAGAAGCGATATAAAAATGTGAATATATGTAACAGTAATGTTTATACACATTGTCATCAGTCATCAGTTCAATTTTATAAAAAAAGTGCGATTTTGGTGGAATACAGAGCACGCACACGTATGCACACACACACACACACACATCTTGTTACGCCACAGCAGTTTCGTATTCAGTATAGTTTCATATGTACTGTACAACGTTATGCTTCCTAAAAATGCTTATATTCTAAAGGAATATTTATTGGGGCAAAATATATCTGTTTCATACAATAAAGCTTCATCTGATTTGGTTGTGTCATCTATCTTTAACCATTAGATGGCCAGCTTGTACTACAAAACCTTCTTCATTTCCTTTGTGTGCTGCATTGAGACAGAGCAAACCACCAACACGGTCAAAACACTATCACTGTCCTGTGAAACCACTATCCACTAGTTTCCATCTACAAGAATATTATTATCTGAGCCTTCATTGTATTCTAGTGGGTCATGAGAAGTCTTTAGAAAAAAAAATGTCATAGGGAGATGGATGGGTGCATGCCAGTGCCACATGGGGCTACATGCAGCTGATTGTGGGTTTTATTTTGACCTTGGTAATATTATATATTGATTTAATATAGTATGCTCTTGAGGATAAGAATAGCAGTTGTGGCCTGTCAGAGCCAGAGACGAAAGGCTGGCTGGGGAATGCCTCTCCATGATGAACTGGGATGGCTGTCCAGGAACTTGCTTTATTGTAGTTCCATTCAGATCAAATGAATACTCTTGGCAGAGCCCCCTCCCCCTTTTCCATCTTTACATGAAATGGAAAATAAAGCAAAGTCTCCCTCACATTTACTCTGCCCCTGCCATATTGTGCAATCAATCAGAGATTCAAAACTGTGAGATTTTGTTGTTCTTTTCATTGAAACTGAGAAAGACTGCTGAAGAATGGAGACATCAAAAGATAAAAGACAAGTAGCAACAGGTGCATGCATGTTCACTGAGCTCATTTGTAGATACAGGGAATTTTGTAGTGGACAAATTTACCACTATAGGTAATATATGATTTTAGAAAGATCTTGCTCTTTTTCTCATTCATTACACTTAAGGTTTTCTCAAAATAAAATAAAATACACAGTGGTTTATAATTAGTTATGTGGGCAATTCAGACTTTCGTTTACAGGTAGTTGGCAGTAGAGGCACTAAAAGTAACAAACATACATTTATTTTATAAGTCGTGGGTAGCGTTATGAAATTCTGCAAAGTTACATTTATCCTGACATCTTGATATTTCAGCAATAAAGCAATTGAAGTGATGTCTGATTCTACAATGACAAACTCTTTCGAATTAGTTAAATAAATTACCCAGTAGACACAAATTGCTTTAAAACATCTCTAAAAGTTGAACGGTTAAATTGTATGACCTAGGGCTGTTATTCAGTGCATGCCATTGTTACACATTGTAGTCTACAAAGTGTATCTAAAATATTAGTAATGCATTTTTTATGCCATTTACATGAAGAATACATTTACAATAAGATTTTTACAAACAAAATATGAAGTACTTAGAAAAATGTATTTAACCTAAATACATTTTGTATCTGTTTTAATCATGTGGCGCGATTATATAGCCTAGTTTGTCAAAGCAAATAAATTATATTTTGTTTATATTTTATATAAATTAAACTCTTACAATTTAACTATCTAAAAATGATCCCATGCCAATTTAAATAAAAGTCTATCATAAGGATGTGACCTTTGTTTAGGCTGTCCTATGTGTTTTTCATCAACGTGATTGACAAGAGTCAAATAAAGCATTGAAATATCAGATTCTAATGAAGAATAACGATTTGTCTTGTGTGCTTACCATGACAGATATGAGACATATTCCACTCACATGAGCTTGGTCCAGGCAAATATCAGACATTTACCCTGCCAAATGTGTAGTCAGTGCCGTGCATCATTCCTACAGACATGACAGCCTCATAAGGAAAATAGACAAACAACAGAAATGCCAGCATAGGTAAATATTGCTGCGCAAATATAGCCTGGAAGAGAAAAAATGTCAAAGGGGCTGAGTTGCCTTCCTCAATATTTAGATGGGGATCAAAAGATTTCTCCCTAAATTATTATATTTAATTTGTGTGAGGGTGTTCAAATGTGTGTGTGGGTGCACCAGTATGTATGTCTGAATGTGTGACACTGCTTGGTGGCGGTGCAGAAATTCCTGGTGCCAAATAATTTTGGTCACAAACCAAATCTTCCAGTGGTCATAAGATCCAATTTTTCTTTTTTTAAGTTCGCATGCTTTAGCCGATACATTATCTCTATAATTTCAACTAGTAGCCTCGAGGATGAAGAACCTTCCTCTACAAAATTGTCAGTAGTGTACAGCAGACTCTTTCATTTTAACCAAACTGTAATTTCTACCCAGATGGCCTAGGTGCTGAAAAAATATATGACAAACTGGTCAGACCTTGTAGGATCTGGGCCATAATCTAAAAAAGAGTGTTACTGTGAACTACATTATGCCAACTAAGAGACAAATCGCATGATTCATTTGATCTGAATATAGAAAAATGCAATTGTAATGTCTTTGAAATGTAATGTATTTATGTCAGTTTACTTAGCAATTGCAGTGATTTATATGCACAGGTAAAGCAAGATTTGTCAATACAGACTTTGCCAGTTGGTATTCCTCTCATGTGGAAATTGAACAAATAAAATGTCATTGTCTATATGAATAATGAGTCAGGATTCATTATATGACTGTCTACTTGTCTAATGACTAATGTTCATTTGAAGTTGGGCATTAAATTCAGTATTCTTTGGCATTACTTTGAGAGGTGTGCTTCTTTTACACCTCCTACTCAAAGCTCAAAGGGTTTGGCAGAGAACATGAACAAACACAACCTCTGGATTGTCTTAATTGATAGTACACTCAAGCTTCCGTGGCAATGATAAGGTTAAAACAAGTACCTGAGACAGAGATAGAGACAGCACACACACAGAGAGAGAGAGAGAGAGAGAGAGAGAGAGAGAGAGACAGCTCAGAGAAAAAATCAGTGGCCTAGCTCAGAATGAACACAAAGCCCAAACTGCCATGGAAGAATGCATCCCTAAGTCGGGGAAAGACCACCCTGGTAGAGGCCCTGTTTTAGCAGTAAATCCGGGCCATTAGTGTTAATGCCAGCCAATGCCTCAGACATCCCCAGCCTAAAGCTCAACACAGCAAACCCAGATCCAGTGACATAGTCCTGGCTGCTTTAGCAAGGGAAACCCCTTATCAGATGTGCCTGGAAGGGTTAGGAGAGGTCAGCAATACTGAAGTTACACACCTGCACTGCATTGGATCTCCTCGTTTGAAGCTGGTTGACACTGGATTAGCAAAGCCTGTTGGGAATTTTAAAGGAAGTAAATTATAATTATTGCCTAGTGAAATGACTGTGTACATATCTACTTCATTAAGTAAAATGATCATTTAATTCCAGAAGGATTATAGTGTATATGACAAAAGCAGTGTTTGGGAAACTGTTTAGACACTATGATGGTAACACATTACAATAAGCGTAAATTTGTTCATTTAAGCTTATTAAAATGATTTCTGAAGGATCATCTTACACTGAAAACTGGAGTAATGGCTGCTGAAAATTCAACTTTGACATCATATTTAAAATCTATATATATATATTTTTTTTTTTTGAAAAGTAGTGCAAATAAATTCAAACATTTCAAGTTTATCATTTAATATATCATGAACAAAGTTTGCTATTCAAAAACATAGTAATGAACAGAATTATTTCCTAATAGCTAAGGAGACTTAAAATGCAGTGCAAAAAGTAAACGTTTTTTTTTTTGAACCACCTTATTTACATTCATTGTCTGAACAACCATTCAGAATATAGCATGAGAAGTGAAACTTTTTTGAAAACCGTTGTCAGCCTTCTGAAAATACTATTATGAAACTCTCCAGTTTTATCAAGTTACTCCCCAACACTGAAAAAAAAAAAAAAAAAATTGAGACAATTTTAAGGTTTGTTTGTTATGACGGTTTGCTAATACTCATGTACAGAATTTGACGTCATGTTGCGTAATAGCAGTGAAGTGACACAAAAAAACACCCACACACACCACCAAAATGGATGGTTAGCATGTGTCTGAGGAGCAACTACGCAATTGCAGTGTTAAGAAACACTGTAAGTCTTCTAACTGGGAGGACGGGCCTCAGCACCCAGTGATTCTGTACGTTTTGACTAAAACAAAATGTAAATACTTAGATAACTATGTTTGTTGCAACACCACTCTCTGTCTACCTCCCACACAACAGAGATAGAGACGACACAAGAGACATTTAGAATATACGCTGTCTGTTACTTTCAGCTAAGCCTGGCCTTAGGTTCAATTGCACACTGGCTTAAATCTTACACCATATGCTGCTTTGAGATTTCCAATAGATTTGTCATTTTATCTTTTGATCTACACATCCACTGCATGAAGATCTACCACCCTTCCACCATTTTATTGTAGTTAACAGCAGCAGATGTGACATAAGATAATGGTTTTTAATGGAAGGTCAACTCATGTTTGAATGAAGGTGCACAGTGTTACTTTGGCTAAACCCTAAGAAGAGCATTAATTGAATATGAACATTTGCTTATGGGGGAGGAATGTGTGTTTGAAACTCATACTGGAAGTTCGTTCGGAGGCTCAATCTATTTAGCAAATATCGAAGGTTTCCCCCCTCAGGTGGTTGGAAACCTTTCCTGCACGTGCTTGCTTACACTTTAAAATCCCTAAGAGCAACTCTGCCACAAAACACACAACCGTGAAATGTCACCATGGTCCCCAAACACAAATTCAAAATATAAAAACGTCAAACAAGCAGGGTGCGAGGCATGTTTAAGTTCAGAGAGTGGGCCTGTAAGTCCCCTCGGCTGATTATCAGTGCACACAGAGCTTATCTCACGAGGGGACTAATAACTATGAAAGTATGACATAAAAGAAGGAAAAACAACCTCATGTTTAATTGATAATATTTGAGGTTAAGGTAACTGAGGTGGCCCTAGTATGCACAGCATCATTAATGAGACACTAAAGGGAGACCTCCTCGGATGGCTGCTAATAAAGAAACCATAGCTAATCTTTTAAACAAATATTCATACTCAACTAATGAAGGCTACCTGCTGTCACATCATACATTATGTATATTTATCCACATCGCTTTTGACTTTCGTTGTGCTCTTGAGTTGGGTTTATATCCAAACACATCTCTTTCTCTTTCTTTCATGGGTAACTTTAATTAGCAGGGGTCTCAGATAGCGCCTCTCATGAGATGGGCTAAATTCTGAAAACAAACAGAGCCACATTGGCTTTCCGTTCTGTGTCTTTTCATCTCCTCCTGGCTGGCCTGGGCAGCCAGTAGCACAGAGCAGAAGGTGGCCACACATGGTGTAAGTAAACACTCATAATTGCATTAGATCCCCCCTTGTGAATATGTAATTCCTCCTCAATACCAAAGTGCTAGGGGACAGATCCTTCAGGTTTTTTTTTTTTCTAGTACAAATACCTTCTTCTCGCATGAGAACTTTGCCATGAAATTTGCAAAGAAAATCATAAAAATAAATGGCCAGTTCAGCTGGGGTGTGGATCGTTTTAGCATTTAAAAGAGTGTTTAAAGGGATAGTTCACCTGAAAATGACGATTCTGTCATCATTCACAAACACTCATTTTGTTCCAAAACTGTATGAATTTTACAAAACACAAAAAAATATATATGTATTATATATGTATTTTTATTTATATATTTTTTCTAATAAAAAAATTATAATGAATCAGACCTAAAATAAAGAAAATCTAGGCTCTATGCAAAGCCAGATGCAGTTTTGTGAGTAAGATCTGAGAAACGATAAGTCAACACCAATCCAATGCTAAGAGGCCTCATCACAACAGAACACTGATGAGGCTATGAAAACCATGGGCTGTATTGTTTGTGCGAGGGTGGTTTAATTTGTGAGATGCTTAGGTTTGTGTCAGAAAGGATAAACACGCCCCATATCCTCTCTGTGATAGGAGCTTTATTGGGTACTCTAGAGCTCAAGCCGAGCTTATGTATGTGCCATTAGGAAAAGCTCAAAACCAGCATCCATGACACTAAAAACATGAATTTCCCTTGATTTGGAGACCCCTACGTACGTCTTTTAGCCTCTTTGTTCAAACTGATAAGAAGCATTATCAACATAAACTAGATTCAGGTATTTTCAAAACAGAGTTGATTCTCTAGTAACAAGCTACTTTTTTAACGAATAGCTGCTTAGTGTGACCAAATATTACCATGAAATGTAAAATTCATAGTATCATGATCAATCAATGAATAGAGTGCTTTGAGGTGCCTTTCCCTTGTTGGAGATGTGTGATTGAGTGCCTCACCCATCCTGTGTGGAGCTCAGGAGGATTTGTGTTTTAATCCAGCCTCGTTGGCCTTCAGGGTATCTCCCACCCAGCAGTTCCCGCACATCTGCCCCAACAGGCTCAGAGCTCACCTGGCGAGACCCGGCCTCAAAAACATGCAAGAGGCCTTATGTCAATCAATAAGATCTTGGATGAGGTCAGAGTTGCATGTCTGGGAAGGTGGTTTTCACAAGCTGATGTGTGGTTATGATTGCTGTGAATGTTTACCTTGAGGCCTGTTGAGTCGGCAGAGGCTGAGACCTGTGCCAAAGTGTTCCTCTGTGTTGGTTGGAAACTGTACATCCGTTACTGTGGCAACACTGAACAGCCTCGTTGGAACGTAGCATTAAGTTGACTGTGTGTGGGCAGCCAGCGGTGAGCATGTCAAGGCTTACATAATGAAAGCTCCTCAAGCATCACAGCCTTGGCTCACAGCCTTAAAGCCACCCACAGAGAGGTCTGCTTAATTGCTGTTGCACTGGGCGTTAATTATCTGAGTCACTGGTAAAAAAAAATAATATAAAAAAATAAAACTCTAACAGAGATGTTTAAACATATTGCAACTGATTACTGAAGTGGCCTAGGATTATAATCCTTTGAATAAGAATGAGAGGAGAAAAAAAGCCTGATATATATATATATATATATATATATATATTAGAAATTAATATTATTATTCAGTAATGACATTAAAATGATCAAATTTATATTACAAATAAATGCTGTTCTTTTGAGCTTTCTATTAATCAAAGATTTTTAAAAAGAAAATAAAAGAAAAAAGTCATGCTCACAAAAATAATAACAACTATCTTCAACTTTGATAATAATAAAAATAATAATAAATGTTTCTTGAGCAGCACATCACACACACACACACAAACACACACATGTGTGTGTGTGTGTGTGTGATGTGCTGCTGTGCATATATATATATATATATATATATATATATATATATATATATATATATATATATATATATATATATATATATATATATATATATATACACACACAAGCTGTTTTTATTGTATTTTGATTTGATTAAACTTTATTGTCCTCAAGGGCAATTCTTTGTGTAGACAGCAGTATACACATACATATAACGACATATAACAACACAGACACACAAATTGCAATAAATAATTTAAAAACCTAATTGCATCAGGGATATATGAATTTCTATATCTATTTGATTTACACAAGGGGAGTTTAAATCTCCGTCCTGAAGGAAGTAGTTGAAGATCAACACACAATGGATGAGTGACATCGGAAAGGATTAACTGGCCCTTCCTAGTCGTCCTATGCTCATAAATTTGTGTGATAGTCCTTAATTCGATCCCCACTATCTTACTGCACATTATAACTATGCTTGACAACTTCCTCCTATTCTTAACATTAAGATTACCATACCAACAAACAATAGAAAAGCTTAAAACTGCTTCAATAAAACAAGTATAAAACATTTTCATGAAAGAAACATCCATGTTGAAAGATCGAAGTTTCCTTTGAAAATACCTCTAATAATATCAGTGTTTGCCTCAAATTGTAATTTATCATCAAGTACAGTCCCTAAATATTTGTACTGGGTAACCACTTCTACCTGGTGTCCCTTTATGACAGAAGACAACACAGGTACAGAGCTCTTCTTACGGAAATCAATGAACAGCTCTTTTGTTTTCGAAGCATTAATATTTAAAAATGAAGCATCACACCATTGGATAAAATGATCTGTCACTGGACCAGAATCTGATTCAAACTCAGAAAGAAGAGACACAATCACAGAGTCATCCGCAAATTTAACCATGTGTCTCCCATTAAAAATACTACAACAATCTTCAGTATATAAAGAAAACAAGAGAGGGGACAAAACGCAACCCTGTGGGGTACCTGTGGAAGACAATAATACATTCGACAACACTCCATTGACACGTACTCTTTGGGATCTATTGGTTAAAAAATCCACCAACCAACGCACAATGTTTAAATCTAAATGAAAATTATCTCTCAATTTCTTTGCCAAGATAAAAGTCAATGAATAGCAGCCGTACATGATTCTTTTTTCCTTCGAAATGTCTTAAAATCATATTCAGTAGGGTACAAGTGGCGTCATCAACTCCTCTACCAGATCTATATGCAAACTGCATAGGGTCAAGTGTTGACTCTGTTGAGGCTAAAATCTCCTTCCTTATTATTTTTTCAAAAGATTTCATAATCAAAGAGGTTAATGCAACAGGTCTATAATATTTAAGAGAAGGAGAATTATTTTTTTTTTCGCAATTGGCACCACAATGGCATCTTTCCATAGACGAGGGACTTTAGAAAGTTTTAATGATTCATTAAAAATAAATGAATAAATCCCTGAAAGCTGCTCTGCACAATTCCTCAACAGCCTACCACCAATATGATCAGGGCCTGGACTTTTCCCAACCTTAACCTGACCAAAACAACTACGTACATCAGCCTTATTAATTTTAAATTTAACAGTAGTATTCTGAGTCACTGAATTCCCACAATAATCAGATAAATCTTTTGAAAAATCATGATTATCAAAACGTGTGTAAAAAGAGTTAAAATCATCAGCTAATTCATAATCAGATTTAGATTATAGACTTTATTCCATCCCAGGCTACATGAGACTTCCCATTTGTAAACATAGTTTCTATCTTTTCCTTATACCGTAATTTTGCTAATTTCACCTCATTTCTAACTAGTTTGTTAGCCTCTTTGTACTGAATACTATCACCTTGTTTAAAATAAATATTCCTTTGATTTATCGAGTTTTTGACATGTTTAGTGATCCAAGGCTTATTGTTCGGAAAAACTATACAAGGTTTCTTTTGAATTACCAAATCTTCACAAAATACAATATAATTAGTCACAGTTTTTTGGTCAGAATTGTATTAATTATTATTATTATATAAATACATAACAGCCTCATATCACATATCACAATCTGCATAAACATAATGCATAAATCTAAGTTCAAATGTTACGTAGATGTCTTATAGCATCTTCGTGCACATTGTAAAAAAAAAATTACACTTGAATGCAGTAAAGTTTTTTGTGTATATTCCTCATCGGAAACTACAGGTGAAATATAATTAAGTGATATATGACGTACATATGATCTAGAATTTAAAGATCTTAAAAACCATCCTAAATGAAACATTTCCTATCGTCTAGTACTGTATATGATATGTGTTTTCTGTTTCTTTACACCACAAGGGGGAGCTTATGTGCAGAAAATCAAACAAGCAGCCTTTAGAAAGACCATTCCCATGGAATAATGATGAAATGCTCCCTGTGGGATTGAAAGGAAGAGAAATGAAAGACAAACAATTAGAGAATTAGAGCACTTCAAAATATATGTTACACTATAGTGGTGGACATATACAAGAAGCGAGTGCATTTGAGCACTGTGAAGGATTCATTCAATTTTCATTCAATTTTCAATCAATTTTCCAGAGCTAATATATATTCTTATGGGCATATGTGTCCGTGTGTGTAAAAACTGAAATATGGTGGGTCATTATTTTAACCCGATTCAGTTCCAACCTTTGACAGGATAATAATGTCAGCCAAACTACACAGATGGAGTGTAGCACACAAACAATGGGGAAAGTAAATGTCAAACTCAAATGTGTGAGAAATCAGACTGGTTGACTTTTACAGTAGTATCACAACTGCCTGTTCTCCCCGTCTGCATGTATAACCCGAGTTCAGCGTTCGGTGGAGGAGTGTCAAAGAGGTCATTTATCATGTTTGAACAGTCCAGTATTAATGCTTTGAAATTCTGCCACAGCACAGTGAGTTACAGGCTCTGTGAATTATATCTTTATGCTAGAAGTAAAGATATGCTTAAAAATCTTTATCCTGGAAAAAATATTATAAACTTTTATGACACTGAGCCATGGGTTCAGTGAAACCACAATAAATCTCTCATCATTCTGAACCAAAAAACAGCACCATGCCTTCACCAGATGACTCCATCAGGGTTATTTGTGCATACAGACGAATCCCTGGGTAATACACACAAGCCCTAAAAGCTGGAAATCGAAGGTTTCTATTCATTCTTTTTCTGTTTTAGATTTTGTGTTTCCTTTTTTTCACCTGTAGAGGAAGTAAAGGACCAAAGATTCCCTTTCAGGCCAGAAAAGTCCTTTGTTGCTGGAATCAATATGCACACTATGAGTAAAATATATTTTCAAAGGACTGCAGCTGTAAATAATCACACTGAATTTACTGACTGGTTTCTAATAAAATCTCTGGATTATTAAAACTGTGATTTAAAGCATGTCAGACTGACAATTTAATCAAAATGCTGCTGTTTCTTAAATTCAATGTCTCACCAGTCACAATTTATGAAACAATGCAGACAACATTAGACTGTTGACAGACTATGTCCTGTTTAACCAACAAAAGAATTAAAATGTCCTTTATCCTGTGCTACTCTCAGTCGATGATGGAAGGCTGGCAGATTGACTTCAGCATGAAAAATGCTGTAAAGAGACAAGTCTCAGGTTTATGTGGTGAACCATTTAATTAGGAAGAGATGTATGAATCAAAGAAGGGAGGTGTCTTGTATCTTTCTTGTCCATTTTAGGTTAAGAATGAGAGGTCATTTTAAAGAGCATGAAGAAGTCAGATTGTGACGATGGAGGAACATGACCTTTCTGTCACACACTCATGAACTCCCCCATGCTTTAGTCTGACGAAAAGGTTAACAAATCTTCCTTTGATGCTGGGTGAGTAAGGACACATACCACAGATGTTTGAACACATAGAATGTTGATGCATATTATAACTGACATGCAATACGAATTGATGCATACTGATCATATCCAACAATGCAATGTGACTTGGGACTCCTGTGTTGTCAGTTTGTTAACGTGATGGCCCTTTAGATGTGCACTTAGAACATCACCTCATTGAAGAAAAACCCAGGGCTTTAGCTCTGGTAACAGTTCCCCTCTGCCAGATTACAATGCTCGGATTCCAGATCCAAGGTTTATCTTTTGCAAATAACTGTGAAATTGCTTGGCACAAAGTCCTTTCCCTCAATAAGCTTTAAATAAGATGTCAAGTGTGGCTTCAGTTGGTGGCTAGCTAGCTGGTTGGCAGGGCCAGCTGAATTTGAACAAGGATTCCACCGAGGTCTGCAGGCTAGAGACTTTAAACACTCTCAAAATGGATTAGCCCGGACCCTCGGACCCACTAATGCATTCTGGCCACAAACCTTTTCAACTCTGCCTCACAATGGATCTAAGACGGTGGAGCAGTTATATCGGTTTAGGTGGAATCTGAACAATATTTTCACTTGCATTTTAAAAAAAGCACAGCTTTGTTTTGGTGCTCATACCTGTTTAGGGCTAGCTGGGAGCTGTGCTTCTGGCAGGTTGGAATCTCAACAGGCTGCTTTCCAGAAAAACTAAAGGTTCGAATAACAGTTACATAACCACATGTCTAGTATTAACAGGAAACGTCTCAGGCTGTTACATTTCATTCATAAATTTAAAACCCCAAATAAATAATCATAATATAATATTAAGTCTGTCACATTTTAGAATGAGACATTTTTAATTAACCATTTTTTTATTTATTTAACAATACAGTATATATATATATATATTTTATATACATATTTTACAAATGTTTTTAATGTTTATACTAATTTATTTGTCATGTTAATTTAGTTATTTCACACATTTAACAATACATGCACAATTTTGCATAATCCAAATTTGCAAATATTAACATTTATGAGAAATATAATATCAATGAAATATCAATTTATATATTATTTATGAAGTTCTGAGTGGAAGGACTCTGAGATTAGAATGAGATCTCAGGGTAGCAAAGCAAACTATTTTCAAACGCACTGAAGCATCTTAAATTCTTTTCCTTTTTTTGTTGTTGTTGCAAAAATGTTAATATTGTACATATTTTCAAAAGCCAATTTTGAAATTCCAATGAAATGTAGCCACATTCACTCATTCATATTCAGTTTCTCTCTCACACATACTCTATCCTAAACAAAATAGCTCAGAGGATGATCAGTGATCCTGGTAAGCCACATTCATTCACTCCTAAACGAGTCTTCCTTCCTAGCAAAGGAATCAGAGAAAACCTTTAAGTCACCAACTAATTCTTGTTTCAGTTGTCTGAAAAAAAAAAAAAAAAACTCTCCTGCATTACAACTACTTAATACCAGACGGGATCATGCTCAGTCTTTTTGCACAGAAACCAGACCTGAGCTTTTGCTCTCATTTTGTTCTGCCCATTCTCTGCCTCTTTAACTCTTTTCTGCACCAGCCAGAAGCAAACCTTTCGCATACGCGACCCACCCACCTCCTCAAGTCAAGTTACCACACGCACTCGAAGAAAGGAGATGTGGAAAATTACATTTCCTTGAACCCCCCCCCCCCCCCCCCCCCCCGCCCTGCATATATACAAACACACAGACTGCCACACATGACCCCCAAACTCTAATCCAATCAGTGAGGCCTTAGCTGTCTAATAAAGTATTGCTCTCATGGTGGAACTTTATCCCTGCAGCTGTGCCGGCCCATTCTCTGGCCAGACCAGGCTCTCCCTCTTTCCTCTGATCACACATTTCAATATGAATGGAGCCAATAAGGGGGTGGATTAGGGGCTGGTTACTCCGTAAATCTCGGGCTGGCTTTGATGCCCCTGCCGGGTTTGGCCGCCCAGGCCCCCAGTCAAACGGGCAGCCGGCTCTGCCACCTGGCTCAGCCTGGTCGTTCTGTTTGCTCATATGTGCTGATTAAACATGGCATGGCTTGTGTGGCTGCACCGGGCACCAGATGGCGCCATGGTAGCTTTGCCCGAATGAGCAGGTGGAGGCGAGGGCAGGCAGTGCTGGCTGACACTGGCACACATGGTGCAGGCACAGACCTCTGCCAACCTAAGGATGGCAGGGGAGAAAAGCAAACATTCCTTTCCCATAGTAAACTACTGTTCATGCACATACACATTAACAGGGGTGTCTTTACTCCCCCGTTCCCACAACATCTGATTCCTAACTCCTTCCATCTCTTATGGCTCTGTGCTCTTTGTTTGTGACAGAGCTATTGCTGATTAATATTTGTTTTACCTCATTTGGGACGGAGCAGGACCCAGCTGATCCTGAGGGACGTCCTAATCCCCACAAGATCCGTGCCAACAGGGGGTCAAGATGTCTTTAATGAGGCAGGGAGGGCAAATAAGTTTTAGATCTTAAAAGTGGAGAGTAAACGAGAAAGTAAAGTTAAGCTAACTTGCAGAGAATTTTCCCACAAATATTTAGGATTTGAAAATGAAACTTCAAGAGTTTTGGTTCTCGGATTCTATTCTTTCTGTCTTAATATTATTTTCACGCTCACTGAGGCAAGTGAAGAATGGAACAAAGGAATTACTGTAGGTCGGGAGGGGATATTAAATTTGACAAATGTTCTCTCTCGCTCTCTCTCACACAAACACACACATATTGTGGCATTTTAAACTGAGATGGATATGACAGGTGTAGGTTGGGAATACATGGGAAAAAAACAAAGGTTGTGCTGTGTAATATCTCAGAGGTTGTAAAAAACACAGCTGTTTTAACCCACACAAACTTGATTGTGGTCTATGGTTTATCCATCAAGGAAAAGTGTAGCAACAACACAATATAAATGGTTGGACAATTATTATATTGACATTTCATCAACAAAAGTCTCATTCAAATAGTTGTTTAAATAAACAGTGCCATAATGAAATCAGCATACTTAATCCTTTGAGAAATGTGCGAAACTAAGCTATTTTCCAACTAAAACCCAGCCTTCTACTTGAAAACTGACAATATTTGTGTGCACACACACACACACACACACACACACATTTAGTTTAACATTAATTATATTAAACATTACACTTTTTTGCATATTAAAATACTTTTTTTCTGATTTTTTTAATACATTTTACATTTATACAATTATTTAGATTTTTTTTTTTCATATAAAAAGATGTAAATATAAAAAGTTTATTAACTGCATTCACTTATTAAGGAGGCATGTGCGCTATTTGGTCACTGTGTTGGTGAATGAAGACAATAGATACCAATGAATTATGGATATGGTGTGACTTAGTTTGGGTCCAAAAGGCATTCTAGGAGTACATAGTAGGTATATAATCAGAGTAGATATACACACACATAAAATCTGGATTCAGTCAGCTATAAGTTACATAAACAGAATTATTATGCTTTTCCTTTGTGAACTGTAAATGCAATACATGACCTTAATATAATTTATGCACTTTAAGAGTAAGCGTAGCCAAGCCATTTGTAATAATATGACACTTGTTTGGATCATATCATGAAAACCTTGCTATTTCACTCACATTTATAAATCCAGAATGACATCTTCACTGAGGTGCACTGCTGATATCTTTGGCTTTTGATGTGCTAATATATATATTTATGGCTGATTTCTCTTGACCTTACAAAAGTAACGTGATGTCAAGAATGATCTGGCTTATCGAATGTGTGACTAAAAGTCTAATGTGTGCCTGACACGGAAGGCAGTCTGTGTGGGAGTGGGCCAAATGTTGGAAGCAGCTTTTAGCTCTCCATAAAGTTGTCTAATGAACGGTGCCAAACATCAGGACGTCCACTCAAATTACTCTTACTGCCAGATCCCTCTTTCACAGTTAAGCTTATTTTGTGCTATATATATTAGATAGATGCTGACACCAAAAACAAAATGCTTTTAATTACTTTCAAATATTTCTATAAAAATCTATAAAAGGACAATATAATCATCAAATATTATCAGTTGGCCCTATAATACATAGCCTTGAGGCATATCTTTGTACCATAATCGCATATGACAGGTTCTTTCACTTCTAGATCTTTACTTGATCTGCCATGTCTCATACATACATAGAGGGTTTTACATATTGTAATGGCATGTTCCCTTCTATACTCCATTTGTGTTGTGATAAGAACAACTTCCTGGATTAGAGAGGTAGCTGTGATGTCTCTCCAGAGAATCTGTTTGTTTGGGTAAGACAGCTCGTTCATTACAGCTCGGGATGGGGGAGGATGGGAAAGCAACCTGTCTCCCAGTTAAAGCAGGACCCGAGCCAATACTTTCTTTATAGAATGGTTAAGATCCCGTTACCTTAATTATGACATTATTTCAGCCTTTTTGACATTTGTTTTGCTGATCTTCAAGTTATTGAGCACGAGGGAGAAAATGTGTATAGCAGAAAATAACATTAAACATTATAGGAAATAAATGTTATTCAAGGTTATTCAATGTTATTTAACATATTTGTACCTGCTTTTAGTTTTATAACAACATCAGATTAACACATTCCATTGTGTCTTTATATGTTAAAACCATTGTCACAACTCAACTCAAACCAAAATAAAATAAAATATACCAGAGAGAGAGAGAGAGAGAGAGAGAGAGAGAGGGAGGGAGAGGGAGAGAGAGAGAGAGAGAGAGAGAGAGAGACAGAGAGATACATACATACATACATGCATAAACATAAATGTATTTTTTATTTTATTTTTGTGTAAATAATAATAAATAATCATATGTCCTGACAGAAGGAATTCACTTTAATGCATTTTAAAGTTGAATGCCAAATTATTATTATTATTATTATTATTATTATTATTATTATTATTATTATTATTATATTTTTCCCCTTGCAGTATATTCAAGAATCTGTTTGGTTTGATCATTAATAAATATGAATTACAAAGAAACAAATAAATAAGAATATTATAACAAGGAAATCCTTGAACTTAATGATAAGTTGGCAACATTCAGGGAATTCATTAATGTTTAAATTATTCTATGTAATGTGAAATGTCTTCACCACATTCCTCACTTCCAATAATGTAGGATTATTTTAGGTCAGAATCATGCAGCTATACAATAAACTGTATTTTAACATTCTTCATACACCAACAGAGACCGGGGAAGAAAGATAAAGGAGGAAACTGAGTAAGGGTGAGGGTTTCATCTTTGCTCTGAATGCCACTTAATCCTTTAAATGCTTGCTATCAGCAAAGAAATTAGAAATCATCCTTTGACAACTCTACAGATGCTTGTCTTAATGTTGACAGAGTATGACTCTAAGTAGTTTTTAGATGAAAATGTGTAAAACATGTAAAGGTTGTCAGCAATGAGATACTTACAGTAGATGGAAGCAAGAACCACAGATAATTGAAATCTGTTGAAGACAATAAGGACAGTCCACACAGCCAATCATTCCACAGCCTTTCCTACAATGTGGCCAATCAGAGACAGGCCCCAGAGGTCACCTGGCTCAACAGGCTAATCCTAAATTTGGCATGTAGATTAGTGCTATCAGCCTCACCGCCACTCACACCCAAGCCTGTTAAATCCCGAGGTAAACTCAGGAGCTGTCATAAGTGGGTAGTGTAGCCATGCAGAGTGGATTTAGCAAAATGGGATAATATTTGTTAGCGTCTTGCCAAAGGTGATTAAGGGAGGGGGATAAACAGTAATTGGAGTGATTAGCTCTTTTCAGCCACTTTTGTGAAGAGCTTGAGGATCTGCGGACGAGTTTCTAAAGCCTAGATCATTAATTGGATGGAACCGATCCACTGTGACATACCTTGTGGTACCAGTTTACATAAGTTACCACATAAAGACAGTGAGAGAGATAGAAATGCAATTTTCAACAAGATATATTGCTCCTCAACAATCCAATTAAATCGTACACCACTTTTGAAAAATACTGTCAAATGCGTGACTGGCATAATTTTGATTAGACAGTCAAAAGCATTAAATAGTTCACTCTGGTCTTCAAATTTGATTGGCTGTTCCATGAGCATGCTGGAAATGTTCACTGTTATCGCTCTCCTTGATTGTGCAGTCATGACAGACTGCTGATATTTAGTGACTCTTTCTGTTAGTTTCTTATTCATGTAGGTAAAATTAATGTTTTTATAAGTGAGTCATTGAATCATTCGTTCAAATTGGTTTGTTTAAAAACGTGACCAAACACATGAACTTGAGTGGGCTACTGAATCACTTAGTCAACCGATTCTTTCAAAACCACGATATATATATATATATCTATATATATATATATATCTATATATATATATATATATATATATATATATATATATATATTTCACATAAGCATTTCTGACCTAAAACATTAATATTACTACAGGTAAATCCTTCAACTTAATGATTGTGAAATTATTCGACAACATGGAAGGAATTAATGTCCAAATTATGTGAAATTTCTTTACCATATTCCTCATATTCAATCATGTAGGACTTTTAGGTTATCTTGTTGCACCCGTAGCTGGCATCCTGAGAAAGTATTTATGAATGAGTCACTGAATCATTCATTCAACCGATTCGTTGAAAAACATTCCGTTCTGCTCTGGTTGAAGACTTAGTGGGATGAAAATAAACAGTGGAAGTTGCTCAGCTTTAATGTCTTGTTTGTGTGTCTCATGTGAAATTGCTTAATTTTAATGAAGGATCGCAATATATCACTGCAGGTGGAAGTTTTATCCTTTTTCAGTACAGGCATGCAAGATAGAGACAAAGTAAGCTTTAGATTGAGAGAGAGAGACAAAGTAAGCTTTAGTTCTTTCTGGATCTCATTACTAGACTCAGCCCTGAGAAGAGAAATGAATTAAAGTAATGAAAAATAACAATAATAATAACAAAGATTATCTGCATCATCATGCTTATCAAAACAAAAGTAATGGAGTTTTGCTGGGTTTGCTGGCAGAAACAAACAATCATCAGCTTCAGTCTGTAAGAAAACTATAGAGAGAAAGACAGAGGCGCTTGCTTTTCCATCTCTTGTGATGATGTGTGGAGGGGACAGGGATTTTTGTTATTTCCAGCAAAGTTCATGTCCGAGTCAAACTTGGGCCAGTGGGCCAGTCACACGCTACAGTCATGAGTGGCGAATCTGAGGGAAAGGGGCAGGTTACAGAAAGGTGAGGAGCACTGCAGAAGATAAGACAACATGTTTTGGAGATTTGAAGGAGGGAAAGGGAGGAATGATCTGTGCCATTACTGACCCCTGCAGACTCAGCAGCAGCTTGAGGGTCATAACTAGAGGAATGCTAGGAGAGGGGAAAATGATCTGACAAGAAGGGGACCTTATACTATCCCAACAAGTGTCAGCTGTCCCAGAGTGATAAACCACATGATCAAAACATGTTTCTATGTGCATAAAATTGCACACAAAAAAAAAGAAATAAAAAAAATCTGGTTTCAATCAGTGTAAATATTGTAATGATTTCTTAATATATACTGTATTTACACTGTAAAAAGGTTTGGTCTATTATGCTCACCATGGCTGCATTTATCTGATCAAAAATACAGTAAAAGTGTAATATGTGAAATATTACTACAATTAAAAAACAAAAGACTTTTATTATATTTTATTATTATATATTTCAAAACATATTCTATTTAATTCCATTAGAAAATTAGAAAGTTCAAAAGTATTTAGTCGATTTATCATACTGTACATATATTAATGGTCACCTTTGATCAATTTAATTAATGCTTGCAGAATGAAACTATTAATTTATTTTCATTAAAAAAACAACAACAACAACAAAACATTCAAAGCCAGCATTCCATAAACATATTGTGTTGAATACCATATTATAATATTTTATTCCACTTATGCTGATTACCCCCACTTATCAACATTATCAGAAAACTGGAAAGGTGGATTAAGAGAATACATATATGAGATAAAGAGGGAGTCTGTCACACCCCTCTCTGAATTTGCTCCAATTGAACTTGATCAAATTTCCCCTCCCATTGGACAACATTATATATTACTCTGTGTCTCACTAGGAAATTATGAGAGTAACCTGAGTAACCGTTATATGTACTGTGTGTGTGTGTGTGTGTGTGTGTGCGTGTGTTTCGTAGATAAATGTGAAAGAGCAGAAGCAGACGGCACAGACTGTAGCAGGAAGCAGCAGGGTCAGCTTCAGAGTTTTGACAGCACATCTGGACACAGACACAGTAATGTGTGTGTGTGTGTGTGGACAGAGAAACAGGAGAAGTTTGGTGGAATTCATCAAACATTGATATTAGGTTGTGTCCATGCAGGACAAGAAATTATTTGTAAAAATCCTCAGAGAGGAATGCATATATAGAAATATTACTCAGACTGCCATCATTTATGCAACTTAAACAGAATGTATGATGGCAATTTATTATATTATATTATATTATATTATATTATATTATATTATATTATATTATATTATATTATATTATATTATATTATATTATATTATATTACTCTCTCATTATGCATTAGCATACTTTGCTATAGATTACATATATCTGGTGATACCATTCTAAATTAATTATGTCTGAATTAATTCTGAAAATGAACTAGCAGTAAATTGTCATGCATTTAAATCCTTTTTAAGTCTTATTATTCAGAGCACAGCACAGGCTCATTGTAAATTCTGAGAGCAGATTTGCTACGCCAAACCATATTCATATGTTTGACGTACAGACATTTATCCTCAATGCTCCAGCCTCCTGCATAATGCAATCGACTTATTAATATTGTGTGCAGTGTTTCAAAATAACATGATTTTAATTAAGATCTGTGCCCTGAGGAAAAAGATCATGTGAAAGGATTATTAGTGTTGTTGTTGTTTTTATTGATATTATAGTTCCATGAAAACTTACAGACATAAACCTATTTGCTATTCAGGTTTAAAACACAGTTAAAAGAAGAGGATTTAAAAGATTACAAACTGTTAATTTAAGAGAAAATATAATTGTATAAAGAAAACAAAGATAAAAAAAAATTATAATAAAGTAAACATGTTTTATAAATCACTATATAAAATGGGGCAGAACATTTCAGAAATAATAATATAAGCTGACTCTGTGAATAATTACAGTCAAGTATAACCTCTATGAGGAGATCCATTGGCCTTAATTCAAATACTGTATGCATTAAATCCATGTCAACTGAGAGTTTATTATAAATAGTCACACTTCATTTGACATTTAGAGTCAACATTAAATACAGCTTTTGAGTGTAGTGGGGAACAGTCTCTATGTGAGGACTAAACTGAAGCAGACAAGCATACAGAACTCCAATTCATGATAAGATTTACAATTGCATAAATTATGGCCAATTATAGGGAAGCACATCATATGCACAACATAAGTCTGTATTTACAGCCTTTACTTACAGTCTAAAAGTGACCCATTTTAACATACTACCACTAAAGTCTGAACCATCAAGTGCAAAAAAAAATCTTCCCAGAAAATTGCATCAGCACACAAACTGACAACACAACATCTTGGCAGACTATACGCACGAGTTTACTGTGGAACAGAAGGTAATGTGAGAAGGAGTGAGGGCATGGGAAATTGAGATCCATCAGGCCCGGCCTTCATCTTTATCTCAATGACATGAAATAAATAACATTAGCCGGAACTGCAAATGAGAGACAACTAGCATAAATACAGATGCATGGCTAAGGCAAAGATGCATAGGTAACGTGCCAGGCTTGTTTATACATTATTAATGCTTTCCTTCTTGTCATTTCGAATGAGATGGGAGAGGGAGCAAAAAAGGAGGGGCGGTACACTCCTCAAACAGATTTCTAATTTATTCCTCTGTAGTTTGTCCATCAACCCTCCCTCTGACAACGTAATCCCAGCTAATCCACCGTGTTCACTTTACCTTGTTGACTCTCATGCAAAATTGCTCAGGCAAATCTCGCTACTTGCCAGTCAAAAGCTTGCAAAGAGACAAACACAGTTAGGGAGGCTGCCAGTCACTGTCCATCGAAACACACACGTACTGTACATCGGACCAGCGTTCTCACACACATATTAAAATATCTCCACATTCTTCGCCTGCTATAGGCTTACTACCTCCATCCCTCTTTGTAATCCACTATAAACAAGCCGAGGCTGGGTGACTAAACTTCATCTAACTGTATGTTCATATACAGTAACCTTATGAGCCAGCGATGCGGGCGAGAGGGAGGGACCGCAGAGCACTGACAGCTCTTAATCCTCACTCAGAAGAGGGATGGCTGGTAAGGACTGACCCCACTGCCCCTCCACCTGTCAACTTCAATAAAGAATTATCCTCATTGGTTGTGTGCGTTGCTCTCACCCAGAAAAGTTACTAAAATCAGACTTTCAGAGTTATTTTTGGCATTTAAGCTACCAAATGTTAACCAAAAGGAAAAAAATTATATATATATATATATATATATATATATAATAGGGGGGGGGGGGGGGGGGTTATACAAATTGTGTCCAAACAGCTCTTCTCATGATAGTACTGTTTCATCACATTAGCGGGACGATGCTGTAATAATGATGATGCTATACAGGATGACTGACAGGTTGACAGCAAAACTGAATTTTGTACTTTTAGTTATATATATCCTATATTTAGTTATATATATACTATTCCTATATTAGTTATAGGATATATAAACAGAAAACCTTTATTCTCCTTTTAAAAGTTTGGCATTAAGAAATGTTTTTTTTTTTTTTTCATCAACATGGATGCGTTTAAATTGATCAAAAGTGATGGTAAAGACATTTCTAATTTAAATTCTTTTTAACTTTTTATTTGTCAAAGAATCCTGGGAAAAAAGTATTGACATATTAGAATGATTTCTGAAGGATCATGTGACACTGTAGATCTCTATCTATATAATTTTGTTCAGAAACATTGAAAAGTAAACGTGAGCGGGGAATATTTTTTCCTGAGGATGTATGTCTGGTTTCTATGAACCTTCAGCTCCTTCTAACTTTCATGTCTTTCCTCTCCGGTCTGCTTTACATAAATAGAGTAATAAATAGATCGATCACTCACAGCCTTACAGATTCATGTCACCTTAAAGCAATTGGACTCAAGCAGCAGCACACATTACAACATTACTCAGGACTGACCCCCACTAGGGAATGTTTGTCTGTGTGTGTGTGTGTGTGTGTGTGTGTGGCCCAATTTTCCATACTATTGTGATGTGGAACATTTTTTTTTATATATTTTAAATTATTTTATATATATTCCAGGCACAGAAGAGCATAATAGTATGTGATTAAGATTAAACAAATACTCCCTTGACCAATGCAATCAGCACACATACTGAATGAAATAAAAAGTAGTCAAGTGGCCTTTCAAAGGGAAGATGTCACATCCATATTTAGACTCTAAGTGTCTCTTAACACACAGCTGTTATAAAACACAAATTTGTTGGATGATCCTGCAAAGCCTGGCATGGACAGAGCAGTGCATTGCTGGCCGCACCAGTGCTCATAAAATAAATACCAGCAGGAGTGTGAAGGCAGTCCATAGCGGGCCGTAGTTATATTTAGGTAAGGACATGAAAGAGGCTGATCCCTTGACAAAATAACAGGCAGAGGCGCTAATCTCCAACCGGGGAGTCAATATTGTTGATCCCTGGTGATGTATGAGTGAGAGGCCACAAGCACGGCAGTGAAGACAAGTTCCTGCCATGCTTTATTTTTTAAATGGAGACCATTCTCGTGTTGTCAGGAGGATCTGTCACTCACTTTGAGCCTTTGATAGGGTGTCGATTTGTTTCATATAGAGTGTGTACTGTGAAGCCACTCTGAGCACTTGATCTTTTAAAGCTGTTCATCTTCAGCTAAATATTAAGAAGATGGAGCACATAAATAATAATAGTTTACCACTTTCGGAATCATAATTTTTGAAAAGCGTAATTTTATTTTACATTTTTTTATATTAATATAAAATTTTAATATCCTCTGTTCAAGCTAAAGCACAAGAAACCTATATTAAGTTATTTTAATTGTATTGTTTATTATTATACTTTTTAAATGCATTTATATATATATATATATATATATATATATATATATATATATATATATATATATATATATATATATATATATATATATACAGAAATAAAAAAAAAAACTATAATAGTATCTCAACAATATTAACCACTTTTTTTTTTTTTACAATGAATAAATAAATAAATATCAACTAACAAGTTTGATTTGAAAGGGAAAAATATAAACTATAACTGAAATATTTCTTAGTACATTTATTTTTTTTATTTTTTTATTTTTTTTTTAAATAATTTAAACCATAGTTTTCTAAGTTGTGATATTGTGATAAAATAAAAATGCTATGCTAAAAATAAAATACACATAATATGATTTCCATCTTTATTCAGTATTTTATTTAAAATATTAAGTCACATATTAAGTAAAAGGTACTGAATGGGTATGGAGAAAGCAGAAATGAACCTGGGTGAAAAGTTAGGTGTGTGTGGAAAAGAATGTTCAGAATGAGAAGTGTGTTGATAAATAGCACGAGTGAGCAGTCATGTGTAAGTCCTGTGTGTTGATAAAATATATACATTGAGCCATGGAATGGTCTAGATGTTCACAGGATGGATCTCAAACTGTAATGGATGGTGCTTGGGAGAGTGTGGAACAGGAATAGACTTCCTACACCTCCCTGCAGACGATCAGACCGGGCTGCACACACACAGTAAATGTTCAGGGTGATTTTGTTACTGTAGAGACAGACAGTAGCAAACCATTCATCCCGAAGTTCCTCATTACATCTTCTCTATAAATTCTAACCTTTGTAAACTTGTAGCCTGTTTTACAGGACTAGCAAGGATATATAGCGCAGTGATTATACTTGTTGTAATAGTCATGTCTGTTTGTTTAAAGCCTGTGAGGATCCAAAGAGTGGCCTAGTGATTTTGGGAATAAGGGTGAGAGTGATAAGACTTCATGAGGATACCTCAAATTGAATCCAGATGCTGGCAGAACCTAATCAACTGCACTGCATTGAAAATAAAGACTGGAAGAACTGAGAAAGAAAGATATACACATCATTTAAAAAGAGACAAGTTACTGAGAGAGATAAACATATAAAAAAAGTGAAGCAAAAAAATCTATTTTGGCCCAGCAATTAAAGGAATAGTTCACTCAAAAAAATAGACATTAAAAACGTATCCCAACCCGAATGCTTTTCAGTTTTTCTGTGGAATACAAACTTTTTAAATTTTGAAGAATCAATAGCCAAAAAGTGTTTTAGAGTGAGACAACACAATGATGTCACCTCCTACTGTAGATAATGATATCATAGCTTTTTTTCACTTAAGGTTATATTGTAAAGGACCAAAGCTATTAAAAAACACACACACACACACACACACACACACACACACACACACACACACACACACACACACACACACCACACTAATTCAAATATTTTTGTATAATAAAACAGAAAAAAAATCTAAAACATTTCTTAATACACTGACAGTTTAATATTTCATTTTCAGGTAACATAAATGGAAACAACATAATTACATTAAATTCTTGCTCCTGCCTGTTGGATGTCCATGCCTGCTTCATATAAATACATACAAATAATTATGGACTATTTTGCACTTAGTAATTCACACTAAGAGCAAACAGTCTACAAATATTTTTAATATGAGGTCAGACACTCAGTTAATACAATTTAAATAAACACAGAAAGAGAGAGCGAACACTGGAGAATTATCTCATAAATCATTTTTCAAGTGGCTAATTATTAATATTAATGTAAACTACAATGATGCTGAGAATGCTTTTGCCCCTTGGTTAGTGAAGTGTGAACAGCATTGATTATCATGTTCAAACTTTGTGTGTGTACATGTGTGGGAGAGAAATGTGTAAGAGGTAAAGTCAATGTACCAGCTCTGTTCATACACTAACAAAAGAGGCATCTATGTCCATGAATCTAGCTGGGGATAACATGACAAAAGTGAATGGTATTTTAAAAGGGCCATTGATAATATGTGGAGCAGTTCTGCCTCTCTACCTGATGCAGAATATATATCACTCTCTTTCCTTCCTCCTTTCATTAGGTGACTGGTTATTCTCCCAGTGGTTCAAGCTAGAAAATAGATCAAATGTGGCTCCCCTGAGTTTATATGATTATATCTTTAGTTTTATACGAAAGTGTACGAAGGAGTTTTAGGAGTACATGGATCGACTTTCAGTAAAGACCTCCGTTCATCTTCTGAACACAGTTTAAGTTATTTTAGATTTAGTCCGAGAGCTCTCAGACACTCCAGTGAAACTGTGTGTACGGTATACTGTCCATGTCCAGAAAGGTAAGAAAAATATCTTCAAAGTAGTCCATGTGACATCAGAGGGTCAGTTAGAATTTTTTGAAGCATCGAAAATAAATTTTGTGCCAAAAAAAAGCAAAAACTATGACTTTATTCAGCATTGTCTTCTCTTCAGTGTCTGTTGTGAGAGATTTCAAAACAAAGCAGTTTGTGATATCCGGTTCACGAACAAATCATTCGACGTAACCGGATCTTTTTGAACCAGTTCACCAAATCGAACTGAATCGTTTTAAACGGTTCGTATCTCCAATTCGCATTAATCCGCAAATGACTTAATTAAGTTGTTAACTTTTTTAATGCGGCTGACACTCCCTCTGAGTTCAAACAAACCAATATCCCAGAGTAATGCATTTCCTCAAACAGTACACTGACTGAACTGCTGTGAAGAGAGAACTGAAGATGAACACTGAGCCCAGCCAGATAACGAACAAAATATGGACTCATTCTCGAGTCAATTTTATTTATAAAATTGTATATTAATTTTATATTAAATACACTTTAAATAAAGTTTTCTCCAGGCATGCCATTTATTTAATTATGCTGCACACACAACAACCTTGTCAGGACTATAAATATGAGAAACCAAAATCTATAGGCTAAGATTTACACAAGGTCATGACATTTTCCATTACCCTCTGAACTATAACACACATCGTGCATAAGATTTAACCCCGACTCATTGGTGGAGGCTGAAATTGCAACACTAAGCCCAGCAAGTACACAGCGGCACAAAGAAAAATACTGCCTGCAAATTCCCTGCATTGATTCTGTCAATCTTTAGTGCGGCCCATCTCAACACCTGCATGGGGTCTTTATTGCAGCCACTCACTCATAGTGCCTGTAGCCTTACAGTCACTGGCACAAGTGTGTGCGTGTGTTTCCATTTGTAAACCTGACTAATAAAGTGCACGCATGGGTGAGTCTCCACAGTCAAAGCATTTTACTGGTGTGTGTGTGTGCTCTACACTTCCATAGCTCATCAGTCACAGATGCAGACAGCAACTCGGCTGCCAAGCTCATCACTTGTGCAAACTTGGGTCGGAAACACATGGCAAAATTATCCACTCATCAGCTTTCCCAATGCCCAAGTTACATACCACTCTCCACATACCATTCTGTGCCAATTAGAACAGCTATGCTGGATAGGGAAAAATGAATTCCCAGAGTATATATTCATAGTCCAGAGTTTAGAAGTTTAAATGTATACTGAGAAGTGATATAGATATTTCTTAATCATGACAAAATGTATTAAGAAACTAATAAACTAATATAATCAATAGCCTTATAGCACCCAGTTAATGACATCTATTGTTTTGCTTAACACTAACACGCATACTGTGTTTTAAATGCTGTTCTTTTGATCTTTATATTCATCATTAATAATAATAAATGTTTCTTGAGAAGCAGATCAGCATTTCTGAAGGATCGTGTAGCACTGAAGACTGGAGAAATTACAGGAATATATATATACTGTAGTAATTTTGATCAAACCAATCAAAGCTCTTTTAAAACTATTAAAAATCATATATATATGATTTGTAATCATTCATATATATATATATATATATATATATATATATATATATATATATATATATATATATGATTTTTAATAGTATATATATATATATATATATATATATATATATATATATATATATATTTATTATTCATTTCAACCCCAATGTATGTCTGAAATTTAGAGGGCAAGTGAGACGGCCCACTAAGATTAAATGAATACGGTCAGTGTGCAAAAGCTCCATTGTAAGCGTGTGATGTAATGACATCATAATGAATGTATCTGTGGAGGCTGTGGGAAGACAAAGATCCAGGAGATCAACATCTAATCACATGTTTTCATATCCTCACTATTTTAGTCATGTAACATAATGGATTTTTTCCCCTTCACGTCACACCTTTCCTAAAGAAATATGTTATTTCAGATGTTCATCAATGTGACTTTTTAAACAGTGGGTGTGGATTGATATGTTTTGCTTTGAAAAACCTATAAATATGACCATGAATGGACTTAACATCTGGTTTTCTCCATTAGTAATTCCACGTCTGTCCAGACACATAGTATACGTCTACGAGGAGCTTACCTTACTCCCCTTTCTCAGGAAACTGCCACTGATTTTTCAAAAGCAGTCTTTCTGTCTTGTTTCTTTGAAATGTAATCCTGTCTAACACACAAACACAGATTTTTGTATTGCCCTCAACTCCCGCTGTGTAGTCGTGACAATCTCAGAGACCTCACAAAACTGAGCATGTATGACCTGTCCAGTGCTGTCCAACTAGATAGTTTTATTAATCTCGCTCTGTTGGTGCATTGACTTTGCAGATGCTCACTACAATGCTAATCCACTCCCTCGCCGGACTTCCATATTGGCTGGAGTCAAGGCACAGGCTTCCAGAATGACGGATCTAATTGGCTTCCTTAAGGCCACCAACAGAGACATCCATTGGCTAGCAATGACATGGGGCAGGAGGAGCGTTTGAATTTGTTCAGAAGCTCCTCACTGCAATACACAAGATCCATCCCGGGGTTGGAGATGGTAGGTTTAGGGGTGGAGATGGGTAAGTTTAGGGATCAGGTGGTGGAGACGAGTAGGTTTAGGGATATGGAAGGTGGGAGGAGTTGGATCTGGATCCTACCTCACCCCCTGGAACTTGTGTGCTGCAGGGAGGACCATCTCAATTTGTTAGCGAAACATAGGATTATGGGATGAAAAATGGCCAAAGAGCTGAAGACCAGAAGAACAGTGATGAGCTTCGCAGCTGATTGAGTATACACAGAGATTTTGAGCATCGAGCTCAGAGAATTTGTTTTGGTCTGTAGCCTTTTGGATTTTAGTGTTTATTGACATCAGTGGAGTTTTTTTTTTTTGGGGGGGGGGGGGGATGCAGTGTCTCATGTATTAGTTGTTTCTGATATACACACACAGTACTAATGGAGAAATGCATCTCCAGTGTCTTGAATCTATAGCCAATTCCATATCTGAAATTTGTGAGCTCCTACATGTAAGATCACAAACTGGTACCATTAAATAATTCCAGTCTTTTTTTCAACTAAAGTTGTTTACTAGCATTAAATCATTAAAACGTATCAATAAATGAATGGAGATCAGAGTTTATGTCAGGGAGTATTACATGAGGGCTACTGGTAATGCCAACCTAACGACTCCACTTATGTGAGTTTAAAATTTGGAAGACTTTGTGGGTCTTGGCAGACTAAACAGAACATTTTGGAAGTGGTAACAATGATGGTTCTAAAGTGGTAAGGATGAAGGATAGAGGAATGTCTATGCTGCTCTTTTTCTGTCTCCCTGTCTCTTGTACTGATAAGAGGGGCCACATTCCAAGCTTTGACCCCACCTAAGACTGTCCAGCACTAGAATATCAATGAAATACACACACACACCATTTAGGCATCACTACCAACACACGTATCACTAAGATACAGATAAGAGCAGTTTTCCTTTTCTGTGGCACACTCTTCTGCTCAGCTTGTCTTTGACAAAGGCTCAAATATGTGACCCTGGACCACAAAACTAGTCTTAAGTCGCTGGGGTATATTTAAAGCAATAGCCAAAAAATACATGAAATGGGTCAAATTTATAGATTTTTCTTTTATTCCAAAAATTCTAAATTTCCTACTGTAAATATATAAAAATGTATTTTTTTATTAGTGATATGCATTGCTAAGAACTTCATTTTGGACAATGTTAAAGGTGTTTTTCTCAATAATTCCCTTTTTAATAAATGTATTAATTGTACTGAGACAACACTGACAACACTAACAGGTTTTTTATTTATTTATTTGTCCTGGAAAAACCGTGGATCTTTAAAAAAGAAAAAAAAAAGGTTTACTTTTACACTGAGTGAATTGAAAATACTTGGTTTCACCATAAAGGTTTGTCTGAGGTATTTGCAGGGTGTGAGAGGTGTCGTGCTCGGCTTCAGCGTGTGGACAGTCTCTGATAAGACTACAGATGTATGGTCTCACCCCTGCTAACTGGACAGGGTCTAAACTGTTGGGCGGCTGACTGATGACATAGTTATCTCTGCACGACAAGCTTTCTGTCAGGTCTTAGTGTGATTGAATGAAATGGACAGATTCAAGGTTTGTTTTTCAAATCTGCCATCAACCTGACAGCAAACACATACAACACATCCATTTATCACGTCCTTAAAAATTTTCAGCTTTTTGCACTCTACAAGAGAGCTACATACAAATAAAACATTATTAACTAATATAATCAATACAGAGATAAATTAACCACTGATGGTGACTATCATTAGATCACTACTAGGTATGCATGTCTTCTGCAAACAATATAAATCAAAGCAGTGATCTGGTTCTGGCTGGTAACATACCACATGGAGCCACGTGAACCATTTATCTGTCTGTTTCTGTGACTCTTATGCTCCAAGTGCTCCAATACAATCCATTCAACCTAGTTTGCCTATGCCCTATTGGTCAGTTTGGATAAACACTTACTCCCTTCACTTTTAAATCCCACCCACTGATAGACCTATGTATAGTTAGTTGTAGATGGGTCAAAATATTTAAATACAGCTATAATATCATGCTAGGTTGAAGGAAGATGTATTGTAAGACAACAGTCCTATAGTTATTTAAATCAGCAGTGACCCTACACTGGTTATTAGTGCCAGTCTATTTATTTAATTGCAAATAACTGCAACAAATAGTGAAGAAATGAGGACATTTAATTAATGCAGTCATAACTATCCTATTACCTATAGAATTTATATATTATTATTATTATTCATGTTGTTGTTTTGGTAAAACTTTACTAACATTATAAATGCCTCTACTGTCACTTATTTTAATGACCCCAAGCGTTTGAGCGGCAGTTTAGGAGCAGTGTGTCAAGCACTGTATAAAGCAAAGTGATTCACACTAGTGCAGTGTGTCAAACAAGCTGTCATTGACCTTGAAGGGGTCTGCATCAGAGCAGTGGGGGGAAAGATAAGATTAGGGAGAGTAATTCCAAAGTTCACACCGGACAAAGTGTGTCTTAGGCTGTAAGTGCAGTTGGTGCTTAATAGGATTTTGTACATAATACTGTATGACTGGTCACTGAGTATCAACTTGATTTGATAGCTGTACTTTAGATTAGCAATATAATGTGGAAGTAGTCGAGGGGTACACAACGTATGTGAAAAAAAATAAAAATAAATCATAACTACTAACAATGACAACAATAACATGATAACAATCATGATATGATTTATGTGTAAGCAAAGCCTGATTTTCTCTGTCTGGAGAAAGGGGGAGAAAGTTTCACTTAGGGTCATGTGGCTTAATGATGAGGAATATAGGGTGCTAAAATATAAGCCAAACGTGTTAAACATATCTGCTAATTGTTTTGAGACTCATCATGGTGATTAAAATAGCTGTCGTTTAAGGACATCCTAGTCACAGAAGCAAAGCAAAACCTTCAATGTACAGAATCCACAGTTGTTATAGTCATGTTCATTGCTCAACAAACACCACTTTGCAAAGTGTTTTGACATCAAGAACTTATATATATATATATATCTAAATGTTACAAATATGATAAGTCATTTGATATTTGATTGGAATATTGGAATGTATTGTATTGTCAGTTGCTAGGAGAGATTCATTTGCCACTTTAAAAAAAAAATAGTACTACGTTATTAGTACTTTAAATGTGAAACAATTATTCAAATAAATTGCATTTTTAAGGTTGATAATTAATACCACTTAACACTTCACATAAGAAAAAAGATAGGATGTCCCATAATAAACGACTTTGAATCTCCAGAAACCATGAGATATTCTTCACTTTAGGGCCCCCTCTTGTGGTCATTGTTTGTAAAACATGAAAAGGTAAATAACCTGTATAAAGATGTGTATTAAATAGGGCGTATTAGATTTCTTAAGTCCTTAAAATATAATTACTATCTACAGCATATAAACAAGATAAAATAAAGGCAAGAAGAACAAGTTTTGCAACTTTTATCTCAGAATTGCAAACCCTTATTCACTTTCCGGAGAGACCGTAGTGGCAATCCTGTTATGAAATACCTCTTCCTGGACAGCCCACCACACTGAGATGGAAATAAACAGTTTGCTCATGTCTATTTAAACACTTGGTGGTGTTTGCTAATGGCAAAAAAAAAAGAAAAAAAAAGAAAAAAAAAGGCAAATATCCTTTTCCCCGTGTTTTCGTTTTCTTTCATTCTCCCTCGCTCCTAACAGTAGTAATTAGTGCCAGAGAGTCTTGGTAAATATCCCATCTAAGCATTCTGGTACCAATATCCTGTCTCTCCATTCTTTTCTCTCTCCCTGTGGCTTTTTGTGGTCCTTACACTGTTGTTTTTAATTTTTTTATGCTGACTTTCTCTTGCAAGTGACAGACCTTACAGAGCCATTCATAAACTCTCAACAGGAACATTCATTTCAGTTAGCAAAGATACCAACGACTTGCTGAAGGAAATGTACCAGTCATCATTCTCAAAGGTGTGGTGCACAAACCAGTCAGAACTGCACCAACCAGCTTTATGATGCACTTCAGAACTGGGATGGTATGCCAAAAGTGTCAAACAACATTAAGAAAACAATTGTGTCCGAGCTTTCGGCCATATTAAATGTAGAATAGAGGCCTGTGGTATGTGCCTACACACAGTGGATTTTACATAATGAAAAAGTTTAACAAAATATTGCTGGTTTCAGAGAAGCCAAGTAACTGTCTTCATATAATCACTTTTGAGCTAATGTTAAGCTAATCAAAAGGATACTGTAGACAAAACACACTCTCAGTATTAAACAATCACTATCCACAATATTCCAAACAACAGAAATAGAAATGAAAACAATCATATTTTAAAAGCAAAACCCAGGCGTATTCAAGAGGAGCTCTTATTTATTTATTTGTTGAGTTATGACACATCTTGGGGCCATCAATCAATGTGCTGTGCACTCACTAAGATTTCTGCAGACCTGGTATGTAGACTTGGACCTGCTATTCCTAGTCACAACAAATGATGTAAATCTGTTGAATAAATAAATAAATAAATAAAGGGAAAAAAAAGACAGAGATAGAGCAAAACCTCAGCTGATGTTCCGAATCGAAAAGTTCAGGGACGCAATATTTCAAACTGCAACAATATAAAATAAAATAAATCAGAGGTGCTTAAATAATGGAATTATTATGTGCAATGGAATATATATATGACCATTCTAACTGTTAAATATATTCATTATGATTATTATGCATACATAAATCATAATCATCATGCATTCTTACTATGACCATCTCAACTGTAATGACCCAGTATTATTAATATATAGCCTACTCGTTTAAGTGTTAGAAATTCACGTTTCAACTAATTGTCACCATGATTTAATTTTCAGGGGAATTATTATTTTTTTCTTCTATTTATCAACATTCTGTTGTCAACAACACAACCATTTAATCAGTTCATGATAAACATATATTCACACTTTGAATTCATAATTTATCACATCTTATATAAAAGTAAATTAACCAACTATTTTGATACAAAACGACAGCAACATGAATTCCTCACGCCAGTAACGCAGTATCCTATTACGGTTAAAATAAATAAATAAATAAAATTCACCCACTATTTAATTGAATGGTGTGAATCAGTTAAGATCAGTTGATTTTTTTTTTTTTTTTTTTTTTTTTGAATGCCAGATGATGCGCTTCTCTTACACATCTCCACGTGTAAGTATCTGCTTTGGATGGCAAAGCCCTCCTGCTTGTTTTTCAACGATTAGTTGTTCATCAGAATTACCAGCTCAAATCCAGCAGTTTCGCTTCCCGCATTAAAGGGGATGAATATTGATCTGCTAAAGAGGATTTATTTATTTTCATGCTCTATTCAAAGATCAACTGCTACCAGCTTTCGGGGGATCTGCGCGACTCTTGCGCGGTAAAGCTACTGCACACATAACTTTGGACTTGACATTTGGGTGCTGGAATGAATCCAAACAGTAAATTCACCGCAATAATCCCAGATAAATGGACTGATCACTGCAGAAGCTTAGATAGTTAAGTGGCCTACATTTAAGACGATGAGAAAAGACTCGATGGACAGGAAATTCGTGTGAGTCGATGGTTCACTGACACCTTTCCGTTGAGCTAGAACGATGTCCCCCGTTTTAAGACTATTAAGAATTATTTCATAGAGAAATAAGTGATTAAATGCAGCAGAGATCCGTTACAAGCCTTCATGACAAACTATTTCCATGGTTTTTCGAAATTAATGTTATCTAAGGGACTAAGATATCAAATCTGTCTATCTAGTAAATTTTGAATGCAGCCTATCATACTTAGTCTGGTTGTAAATTTAACTGGGCAATTACGCGGCATTTGCTGCGCCACATGTGTTGTTTATTTAATGAATTATGTTGTTCTGGAGAGCACTTCTGTCCGATGTTTCCCTGTGCAGTTAAAACTGAGGTTATGGCATAATATTATGATTTGTCCAGCAGAGGGCACATCGCGCCTTCTGAAGGGGTCTCTCACAGATATCCTGGGTATTTTCACCTCGGTTAATCAAACATCAGCCTATTTGACTGCCTGTGAAGATACAGCACGATAAAGTGACCAGGAACGTTAACAACTGTTAATTTATTCTTAGTAAACCAATAGTTAATTTAACGTTATTCATTGGATGATAACACGAGGCTTAATATTTATGATTTAAACAGTTACCGTAACCGTATTGGTTTATAATTGATGTATTACATTTTAATACTTCTGATGATGTATATAGATCCTTCATAAAAATGAATTATTAATAATAATAATAATAATAACAAATAACAATAATAATAACAATTGTTGTTATTATTATTATTATTATTATTATTATTATTATAATGAGTAGTAGTAGTAGTAGTAGTAGTAGCAGTAGTATTGTTGTAAATATAATTTATTAAGTAATTGCAGATGGAAAATAAAACAATTACAAGCAACATTTAATGTTTGAGCTGAAATAACTATTTGACAAAATACTTTTGACAAATTTGACAAATCTATATTTAAATTATAAATATATAAATATATTTAAATATGATTTTCATGGTTATAGAATCAGACATTTTTAATCATTTTTAATTTCAATCTTAATCTTTTAACTTGTTATTTTTTACTTGTGATTGTAAAAAAATACAATTAAGTTAAATAAAGGACAATTTATTACAAATGTAGTTTTTTGTTTTATTTATTTATTTTATTTTATTTTATCCTGTGATGCAAAATATCTCAATTCACAAAACTTTATTTCGATTTCTGGCAATGGATAATTTGAGAACTGAATTATTTTCATCCTAAAACATCTTGGCTCACTGTCCGACCATAAATCTTAATACAAATTAATTGTCTGAAAGCCAGAAATGTGTCAGTGGCTGTTTTAGAGTATAAACTTTTCTGGAAAAGGCTTTGTGTTTCCCTGTGGAGCTGCCAGAGCTAAATTGAAATAATAATAATAATAATAATAATAATAATAATAATAATAATTAGACAAAAGCCACCAAGCTTGTTTGTGAATAACAATAATCACTGCAAATTATGGTAAATTACATTTACAGAATGCATTAATAAATGCATCTAAAGAAGAGGTGAGCCTAATGTTTACAAAAGGCCACAAGGAAGGTGGTAATCTTACCGTCTAGGCAAACAAAAGCCACAAATGAGGCAGCATTCCAACTCTAGAAACAATGAACAGCTCAAATCTCACCCACACCCTAAAGCTGGGCTTGCAGAGTGTCTGCGAGTCCATTAGAGGTAATTAAGGACAATGAGAAAGGTAAGTTGCAGAAAATATCAGATTAAGGGGATCTAAAACCACCAATTTGTATCTTCTTAAGCTCATTTTATCATTTTCTAGACAGTTGACAATACAGTCATTAAACATTCTGATCATTTCAGACTGAATCGGTTGTGGATTCTTTTTATTGTGTAAAATGAAATCCACTGATCCATGTCAGCGAGTGAGTTCCCTGTGCATATTAACAACCACAGCTCCTGTATTGTGTATACCCACATACTATGTGCCAGGGATTCACCAAAACAACTAAAGCGTGTGCTTCTGAATTGGCAAGCAAGCACTTAAAAGAAGGAAGTAATATTTTCTCTGAAAGCCAAGCAGAACACTAGCTTGCCACACCACATGTTAGGTGAAATAAAATTACTCCTCAGACTATGTGAAACCACTCATTCATGACTGACATTTGCCCCTGGCCAATACTGGCTACAGAAATAGAGCTATAGATTATTTGAGTGTGACAGTGGAAAAGAGCAATTCACAGGTATATGAAATAGAGGATGTTAGAATGTGGCTTAAACTGACCTAGACTAATCCACACCGATCCACCTCAGTATGTATGGCTCAGATTCCTTTGCTTGCACCAATCATTTGATTTCAGAGCGAGCAGCAAGGGAGACATATTACAGTGAAATTGGTTTGACATGACATAGTATGTTAAAATGGTTTAGAAATATTTGATTAAGGAGGACTTATTTATTAGCATGAAAGTATAAAATAAAATAAAAAAATACAAATTTACAGGTATTATATATATATATATATATATATATATATATATATAGGAAAAAAATAAGTTAAATGAAGGCTGCATTTTCAGAACAGTACAGGACAGATTTGCAACCATGCATGTTATGTCAGCATCCCACACCAGGAAACACAACCTTTACTAGGAGACATTCTAAATAACGGTTGATGAAAGATTAATGGATAGGTTTTGGTTTTGACGTGAAGGGTAGATCTGCACACACAGCAAAAAAAAATAAAAAAAATAAAATAAAATAAAATAATAATAATAATAATAATAATAATAATAATAATAATAATTATATATATATATATATATATATATATATATATATATATATATATATATATATATATATATATATATATATATATATATATATATATATATATATATATATATATATATATATATAAAGGACTTCTTCTGGTTTTAACACTGCACATAATTCCAATCAAATAAAAAGTATACATATACATTGCTTCCAATCTTTTGAAGCCTGATTGGCAAACTTAATATTCGTCCAAAGGCTTGGTTCTCATCTACAAGTAATTGTCTGAGAAAATAATTACTGTGAGGGCTAGTACATATAGAGACAGGGTGACGCCCAAACCTGCCCCGTACACGCCTCAGTCATGTAATGAGAGGGAAGAGGAAGAATGAGTCTGTATTAGTGTGTGTATGTATATGGACTTTGGCAAGCTGGTTGGGAAGGCATTTGAAACAATAGGCCTCCCTGGTGGTTTAAAGGTATATCCGTGGAATTGAAGGCTCAATAGTCTTTAAAGTTGTACGCCAAATCCATAAAGCTCACCACACCCAAGAGAGATGAAACTACCTTGCCGGCTTTTCTCTTTTCAAGCATAGATACACACACACTTGTACACAGTCAAATGCATGTTAACTAAATCGCACCTTTTCAGCTAGTTATATTTCAACATTTCCAAATCCAGGCAAAAACACAATTACATTCTGTTATAATCTTATTGTTTATTCAGTTCATAATCATATTTGATTTTTCCTTTATGGCATGGGATATAAAGTAATGTGTTGACCCATAATTGTAGATGGTCTTAACTTTTTAATAATGCATTTGATTGCATTTCGTAACAAAGATCTCAAAGTAAGACAAAAGAAGATTTGCATGTGTTTGCTAATTTAGGTGTGTGAGTATATGAATAAGACTGTATGGGATATCTGCAGTTGATTAAAGCAGTGCGAAATGTGTAAACTGGGGCTGGTTTTCGAACGCAAGCCTGCCGTTTGTGTGTCGGCCACAGCAAAAAGACAGCAGGAATGGCGAATTATCCTATCTCTCCTCACTGCCGAGATGCTGGAACGCATCTGAATAAGCAGCACTGACACCACAGCCTAAGAAAACATCTACTGGCACTTGTAACACTGAGCACACCACTGAGTGTTTTCTATTATCACGTCACATAATCTGACATATCCAGAGAACGTCTCTTTCGCAAAGATCTTTGCCTTTTGAGCTAGCCATGAAGCCGAGCTCTTTAACGTGAGCCGAGAGACAGATGGAAGAAGCCCGAAAAACACATTGCCACGGGTCGACAAGGACGGATAGGACTCCATGGTAACACAATTGTCACAGGGCTCTTCCGAGGGTCGCACACTTCCCCGTGGCTACAGATGTGTGTACACCTTGTTATAAGTACCATCTCCCTCCTGTCGACCTCCTCAATCCACTACAAGCTTAGTTTCATTTGCATCCGGGCTGGTCAGGGTATAGAGAGTTGGTTTAAAGGAGGCTATTTGTTGTGCTCTCGCTTAATACCACGCAGAGCTTTAAATACCCATATCAGATCTTTGGAGCTCAACAGATTCAGTTTTGCAAACCTGTATCGAACAGAGGTTCAATCCGGCAGCTTAGAAGAGTACACTCCTTTAAGTTCTGTGATAAGGTAAAACCAATCGCTGGATTAGAGACGGTCTCAGAATGAGTGAATGTGTTTGTGTGCGTGCGCCTCTGTGTATAAGGAGTTGTTCCTCTTGTGGTGCTCGTAACGGATCATTTTGCAAATTCTATCTATCTAATGTCTAGCTTTACAACTTATGTACTTTAAGGAAATCTGAATGCGTTGAATTCTTCTCAATGTGACACACATCAAGTGTGACACACATAAGCATGAATGGCTGATATGAGAATTGTAATAAAAAAAAGAAAAAATGCACAATGCCCTAAAAGTTTTGGTTACTTGTCTGCCAGTCCATGCGACGTAGGAATTAATTTTAGTGTGTTTTTGAAGTTGGAGATGGTCAAAATGTTTATTCTGATGGAAGCACTAGACAACAGACCACAACACAAGCCCCACAAGGGTAGCTTTAAATGCCATATGGCTGGCTAAAAACCACAGAAAGGAGGATTTCATTCATCCGAGGCAAGAATGCCTTGTGGTCCTTGAGCAGCGTTCCAGAGCCAAGCTTTCCTCTGAGCAGTGGGAGGTTTTGACAAAGGAGGAGTGGATATCAAAAGTCCTGACAGGTCCATAAATAAACGTTCAGCTTGAATCAGCTTTGAAATATCGCAGTATGACGATTATGTTATTGCAGAATTAAACCTATTCAACCGCAGCGCAGTGTGGGATTGCGGTAGTCTGACTGAGCAGATCCATCTTCATCTCTCGCAGAGCGTCTTCCTGTCCGCTCTCAGGCCGGTTTGTTGGCAACGATAAGAGACTTCTGTGGGGAAAACGATTTCAGTGAAGACTCAAGGAGCAACCATGTGGTTTAAGACTAGCACACCATCATGGGGACCATATGATATATGAAGAAATAATCATGTGAATGAGAAAAACATGATGCAAAAGAGCAGCAGTTTATGTTTCACCTTTCAAGGCAGAGTTTGATCCTGTTCTCAGTGTCTTAAGGTTCTCATTATTGCAGAGGTAACCAGTCATTGTGGCAGGTGACGGTTCAGCATCCTTTAATAAGGTCTTGTGACTAAATCAGGCATTAATATTGCTTTGAACTATGAGGCTGCAGCAATGCGGGTGGTGGAGATCAGAGGCGAGGCCAGTGGCAGCTCGAAGAAGACCTTACGTCAGCTCCTGCATCGACATGGAGCTCGGCTTTGATATGCTTATTCGGCACAATTCCCAATAGAGTGGCCACATCCCAAGGTGACCCTCCCTGGCTAGGATTCCTCCTATGCCTGCTGCAGTCTGCAGTCACATTCATACACTTCAATCCTCTCTGCTTCCAAGAGCTTTTATTCTGGCTTATTGATCTCTAAAAGACCCTCAATGTAAGCCTCCATTTTCCACAAAGGCCCTCATTATAATCCCCATTTGGAAAATGAACAGTGCAATTATTCATGTGATTCGGGACAGAAGCTGAACTAAAGGTTCTTGTGTTTGAGACATCATGAGAAATGCTTTCACACTAAATATTTGGGTGCTCATCTGAGGTCGGGATTTCACCAACAGCCGATATCTTTAGCATTGTATGAGGTTATCGTCCAGATGTGATTGTCAAATCTCCCAGTGTCATGCTTTGATGCTTGATGATGAAACTTTGAACTGACATTTTACTAACTGACGCTCAGAGTTGAAACACATTTAAGTTCTGCTTTAAATCATCAGACACCCTTACACACAAACAAAATGTATAATTTGCAGTTCCAGACAAACTTCTGTACAGTCTTATCTGTCTGTTCAAGTATACATGATGCAATTCATTATCAAACATTAAAAGGATTAAAAGTAGTGAAAAAAATAATAATATTATTGCATAATTTACTCAGCCGTATGTCATGTTAAATCTGAGATTCTTTATACTGTAGAAATATAATAATAAATAAAATAATAATAAAAGAAGAAATAATAATAAAATAATACATTTTTATGAATGTCTCTGTGTTTTTTGTCCATAAAATGAATTAAAATAAAGAAATAAATATTTACAGGTTTGGAATGAGATGAATTTTTATTTATGGGTGAGCTTCTCCTTTAAAACAAGAGCAGAGGTAAACTTTAGTCTTATTATGTATTCATAATGTATTCGTGTTCAACAAAGCCACATTGTTACATTATCTACATTAGGTCTGTTCATCCAAATACGCAAAAAAATAAATAAAAAAAAATAAAATAAAAAAAAACTAAAGCATTATATTTAAACACAGAAATGATTGCTTCAGGGTGAAATCACACTTTTAAAGCAAGTCTACGTAGTACTCAGGAGTCTCAGCTGCGGGGATTGTGAGACAGGTGAAACACATTCTGAATTTTCATCTCTCATTTTTTATTGCGTCTTAGAGTGGGAGTTTAACAAAATATACCACAGAGTTTCATATCTCCAGGCAAAAATGATCACGCCTAGGTCATATGATTCCAGTCAAGCAAAAAGAGTTTATTTAAGAGAAGAATGTTTCTTTAATATAAAAATATTGGCGCTAACTCAACTCAAGTGCAATGACTGATTACGGACCAAATAAATAAATAAAGTCATGGAGTCTCGCCACCAGACGCCAAAATAAATTATAATAGTTTAATATTGTAAGCCTTTTTTTCTGTTTATCTTAAGTTTCATCAGTAACTTCATATTACATTCATATGAACATCTTTGTGTCATTAAAAATACCTTCTTTATTCCATCCCCACTTTTTTGCAAAATGCATAAAGAAGTCTGAGCTTGTGGTACCATCTCAAATGTTGCAAGTCTAAGAAAAACCAAAGGAGACTTGAGGGAAGAGGGACTTAATAATTTAAAAAGCTGCCATGAAGAGATTTGTCAAGACAAATCCAGGCTTGTTTTGTACTTTTAGTGCCATGGCAAAGAACAATAGGTTTTAAAACAACATTGGTTCAGCATAGGGGGAAAACAGACCTCCCTCAAACTAAATGCATATAGCCTATTGACCAAGCGGCTTTTAGACTTTCGCTAAAAAGCTGTCTTACTCACTGGGTGCCATCAGGTGAGTACTTAATCCATGGATTTCCTAAGATAGCATCTCCAGCATTCTGCTCCTGGACTAAAAGCCAAGATTACTGACCACACGTTAGGTCAGTCTTGTGAGTATACTTTAATCTTTCATGCTACAGACAGCCTTTAATATACACAATGGCTACAGGAAGCATATGTAACAGACTTATTATTGATGTTCGGTTTTAATTTCCTCCTCCTATGCCTGTTCAAGATCATCCACCTACCCTTCATAGGTGTCAGGAAATAGAATTTCTGTTATATTTTTTTTTTTTTTTTTTAATATATATATATATATATATATAATTGGTTTTCTAATGCTTACTTTTTTAAAAGACACTACATCTGTGGCCTTGTAAGCATCAAATAAGTGGTGACTGTTGACTATCCAGTTCAGGGATAATATTTACGAAATACACATATTGATTTGTGAGGCAGGCTGGTCCAGTGAGTGCTGCTGATGTTGACATGCAGTAGGATGAGGGCGAAACAGTGAAGGCTGTCTGGCTGAATGTTGAGGGACAGATACCCGCACAGGAGCACAGAGCTAAACATTTACAATTGACTTCTGACAAACACAGTGGCCCATCTGCCTCCCAGCTGCCCGAAAGAGGACAGGCAAAGGAAGCCATCAACAGGACCAAACCTTCTGTCTCTGGCCAGACATCCACAGCAGAAACAAAGTTTGCTTTAAATAACATCTGCACTCTTAATTCAATATCTAAAAAAAAAAAAAAGAACAGCACATGTGTAAAAGATGATCCATGTGCTTCCCAAATAAATATTTTTAAATATATATTTTTTTTCACCACTTCTGTAAGTAAACTGTTACTAGAGCATCAATCCACCATGGACTGTTGTCAAAAACAGAACGGAAATGTCTTGTCTAATGTTGATATCTAGAAATAAATTAAAGAAATTCACGCAATAATACAGTGCAGCATAGGAAAACTAAAGGACTGCTGTTTTGTGTGTATGAATGTATGGGGTCATTTTCTCATGTGTCATATGAATACAACAAAATGTGTATTAATGTGTGTCAACATTAATGTGTGACAGATTATATCAACAGTTCCTCATGGAGAAGAAATAATGGGGTTGTGCCAATCCCGCAGTAAGGCGGGTGGGGAGGTGCTCACATTCTGCGCCGAGCCGCGACACGAATCAATGACTGAGGCTCAATTTTACAGTCATTGTCCATCTACTGCCTAAACAGAAGCTCGCTGATGGTGACAGAGGGAAGGGAGGAGGGCATCTCGATTATGAGCATATATGCTCTTCTGTAGGAAGACAATAATATTGGCATTGGACACCTTTGAGAGGCAAAAAGATGCCAGTGGTGTTTTATTAATATATCTTGAATTATGTCAGGAAAAACACTGGGACATCACACAAAAGCCACACTCAGTCTATGATGCTCTCTCATAAAGCTGCCAAACTCTCCAACAATATTGACACAAGGCAAGCAAATGTCAGCCGCTATAACAAATGAAATACTTAACGTAACCAATTTTCACCTGTCAATCACGTGGAGGGGTGGGATAGTGAAGGACCGAGCAGAAATCGATACAGCACAATTGAATTGCAGCACACAGACATGTTTCGTTCTGCGCTATAAAAGACTGTCAAATGTCACAGACCCCAGTTCGGCAACAGGATGAGACTGATTTATCTGTCTCAGCTGCTTAAGGGCATTAGCACACAGACTAGCACCATGACCAGAAGAGGAGGCACTTCTGATGAGAATGACATGCAGGGGCCAATGAGATGGCATGGACATTGAGGTCTAATGATGGCTAAGAATCAGATTTACTGCAAGTTCTGCTCCCCTCAAGGACCTGATTTGTGATTGTGAATAATAATGCATACTTATGCATACGATTTATTTTTAAAACCACGGATCATGGAGGCATCTGGGCTTACAAAAAAATCTCTGTATTTGCCCTGTGTCAGACTTCCACTAACAATGCTTCTGCAAGCTACTGTAACTTCTGAATGCGTCTTTGAGTCTTTGACTGTCACCTCATTTACAATACCTAGCCCTCGTCCACACTTAATCAATTAGGCTCCTGCAGTTCAGACAGAGGCTAGTGAGGAAACCATCCCAGAAGTTCACTTCAAAAGAAGGAGGCTCTTTTGAAGAACACAGGCTCATTTTTGAAGCAGGGACTGCACTGAGAACTTCAGACACTGATAGAAGTGGTTTTTGGATGATGTCCAAAAGCAAATATCTCACCAATTTCGGATAACAAGGAGAGTTTTTGCTCAGTAACGGTGATAATTACCAGTATAAAAACTAAACATGATAGAAGAGGGTAAAGGGTCAGATGAAAAAGTTATGAATTTTATGTGTTTATTATAGAAATTCTGGAAAACAAAAGCCTTAATTAATATGAAGGTGTCTCTTTGAGCACTTTCCCAGTGGTAGATATTTATATAATAAAAATAATCAACAAATGTATTTTTTGTTATATGAAGATCACAAGAAAACCCGGAAGCATGCCTTTAGAATTTATTTTTGATACCTTTTAAACATCCTTTAATTACAGATAGATATGAAAACCCATCATAAAAATATGTATTAATAAGTTTCAAACTATGATAATTTGAACAAAAATGTTATAATCAAATACGGTTTTAATAATAATTATTCTATAATCAAGGCAAAAATAAATAAATAATAATATTTAAATGCTGTTTTAACATTTTCTTTCTTTCCTTCTTTGTGTGCGTGTGTGTCATATCCAATCAAGCTGGTATTTATGCTGAAGTTTATTCCTATCTATATACTAAAAGCAATTTGCTAAAACAATTTATTTTAAAAAGTATTATTTAAATAATTGTCTTCTTATTTATTTAGTGATTTTCAAAATCCCCTGTGTATAAAGCTTTAATATTTCAACAAAATGAAACAATTTTGAACCTGGCTTTAATCAGCGTTTGGATTTCTGTTCAGGAAATACATACAAATTAGTGCATGTTTAATAAGAAAGTGCCTCATTTGGACAAAACATTCAATACAACATGTAATACAAAACAAATGTCTAAATGTACCGGGATTAATCAACTTGGAAATCTATTCGTTCATTTTCTTAAGCCTGGCGGCCTGTTTTAAATAAACTGTGTTTTTCCTAAAAGTTAACTTGGCCAAATGTGATTGTGAATGAAGAAATACCCTTAAATGAAAAATTAAATGAACTGTTATGATTAAGTCCTATTACAGGAGTCACCTGATGTATGATGATGTCTATCACAGAGCATGGGATCCTGGGAACTGTAGTTACACAACGCCTGCCAAAAGTAATGTCCTGTCCCTTCTTTATGGCTCCACAGCTGTGCTGTAGGTATTGATTACCAGAACACAATGAGCCTTGGATGCATTTTTTACGAAGTGCGGAATTCTGAAATAGAGCGGCTGGCGCCGTGAGGGATGCGACCGCAGAATGTTTCTGCATCGACATGAAGGTGCAATCATAGCTGAACTCGTTTCATCCGAACAATCACACTGTTCTGAAAACTGTAACTGGATATATTTTAACTGGCTTTCTGAGTAGGTGAAGTACACAGGTTGGAAAGAGCTGCCAAAAGTGACTCCCATGGAATAACTGATAACTCTCAGAGAACATTGTTTGGATTCTGATATTGTTAACGTCAGACGGCGCTGCAGCTGTGCATGGCAAACCCTGTGTTCATAATTTACGAGTGCCCTGGCAGAGATGTGCAGTTTGTTACCATGGACACATCAAACCCATAAAAACAGGTGGCCAGAGGTTGATATTGGATAGAAGACAACAGAGGACAGGCTGTGGAACAAGAAAGCATGGACGCGACTTAATCCGGTCTAATCTGGGCGGATAATGAAAGTTTTAAAGAGTAACTTTACTTTGTCAAGTTGTTGAACATAGAATTAAGCAGTGAAAAACCCTGAGACATCATTGATAGAAACATTGTTGGATTGTATAAGTGCGGAAAAATCTAACAGATTCAAAAACAAACTTTGGCTATGTTAGCACACTGCTATTCTGAGCACTTTATCCCACAATGCAATGTGCTCAACGTGACAATTCATTTCCAATGACAAATAAATGTAAATAGTATTAGCCATATATGCTGTTTTAATATTTAATTGTTAAAATTAAGGTAAATAAATCAGACAATGAAATTATGGAATGGCATTTTTGTGTGTGTACTGTATTTAAGATTAACAAAATAATATATAATATATAATTTATTATTCAATATAAATTCAAAGACTGTCAAGCAATCTTTCATCGAGAATGTGGTTGCTTTGGATCATCTGGCATACATAAAAAATATTAGCCATACTGATGGGAAAATTCTGTTAATCTGTCTGGTCACTGTTCTGTGATCAGGTGTGTTGCCAGTATTGCGCCAACCATTTGCTTTAGCTTAAACACATCTGGTTTGAGTGAGCCTCCACAAGCCACAGTCTAAAAAGCATGGTACTGGCAACAAATTTGGGATTTGAATTATTTGTTTTTATTTACCACATATGGAATAAGTTATTGTAAAGTTTATTTATTTATTTTTCTGTTTTGGCTGCCTGGAAAAAACAGATCTAAAAGCACAGATATATAGGGCACAAAGTTTTCAGATGCTTACTCATGCATATTCACTCACGTGCTCTCTCTCTCTCTCTCTCTCTCACACACACACACACACACACTGTGAGTCTGAGCCAAATGGCAGCCAAGCAAGGCTGTTGGATGAGTAATGGGAAAGAACTACAAGACAAAAGCCTTGATCCCCCCACACCCCCCTTCACATGGCCCGAACACAGACATGCTTAAAAATACTCACACATAGATGCACAGTGTTGACAGATTCAGATAGAGATAAACACATGTAGTGAAGCTGGGGATCTGACAGCCGTAACTGTCACAGTTGCTTCAGTTTTTCTTGTCTTGCACAGGAACTCAAAATCCACACCAATCTTCTCATTGGTTCGTAGCCTGGCTTTCCGATATCTACTCTTAGCCCCAAACACACTTTGAAAATACTTTCCTGTTCTACTTTCCTATACTTTCCTATTTTACTTTGCTATTCTACAAATAGCCTATCAAAACTACTGCAGTGGACAAAAAATGCATTGGCTACAGAGAACTGTCATTTGCATCCCAGTCTAGTCTAGTGCAGTGCTTATCAAACATTTTTATTTTTGAGCTTTATTACTAAAACAAAAATTGCGAAGATACAGATTGCCCAAATCTTTGGAAAACCTGACAGTCACTAACGAAGTTTGAATGAACACTCATATTACAGTTAAGCGAGAAGAGCTAAAGTGAGAAAACAGAAGCACTATGAACAATAACCGTTAAGATATGAGCTGATTAGTTCAGTGTTGGTGCTATATATATATATATATATATATATATATATATATATATATATATACATATACACATATATTAGTTTAGTAGTTTATTTTCTTTGTTTTGAATGATCTGAATACCATTCAAGTATATAATATAATGCAATGTAATGTCATAAATACAATTACTTTTTTAGACATTCAAATCACATTTCTCAACCCTCCTTCCAGCACCCACCCATCTAAACCCAGCCTTGGACAAAGAACACTACTTTCTGCCAAGTAATTTTTCATAAGCTCATGAAATTGTGCCAATCTTCAACCCCCTCCCCTTTTCGCTCTCTCGCAACAGGACTTCTATGGAACCTATGGGGAGCGAATGCACGCACACACATACCACCTGCCCCTCTCCAAAACCACACACTCCTCAAGGGAGTCCTCCCGTACGCGCACAGGCTTTTCATCTGAAGCACTGAGACGGGTGGACATATTAATCCATCTTACTCTACAGAATAATCACCCTCTGTGTAAAACTAATGGAGAAAGATGTAATCAGAACCATATTGTTATTTCCTCCACACAGGGAAAGCGATCACGCGGAACACAATAAGCCACTTTAAAAACCATTTCAAATCGATTAAGTATGACTGAGATTGAACGTGTTAGGTTTTCAGAGTGTGAACTGTTTACTCGTCCCACATAACCCTGTTTTATTTTTTTTGAAAGGCGTACAATTTCCTTTGAAACTATTTTCAGTCAGAAATATTAGTTAATGGCACAAATAATTAACAAAACTGCAGTAACACACTGAATTAAATTGGCACACTACAATAATCATTGTATTACATAGTCATGATGTTAGTTTTATTTAAATATTCAGAATTGTATTTATTGTTTAATTATTATTTATATTGTATTGTTATTATTTTTTTAACAGTGGAGATCAACATCTAGGAATCAAAATTAAAGATGGAAATTAAGTTTTAGGGTTTTGTCAAATTGAATATGTCATGACATAAAACTGACAATTACTTTAATACTTACTGTATATTCTAGCTGGGTAAAATAAGAAAAGTTATGGCATTCATCATGTGAATGCCTAAAGGTCGAAAGATCAGATATACTTCCAACTCAAGATGCTGTTTGAATCCCTCTTAAATCATGTTGGAGAACACAGTCATGAGGTTTTACACAAATTGCATGAAGCTTGAGTAATTAAACAAACAAACAAACAAACAAACAAAAAAAATCTATTTATGAGTAATTATATATGTCTAATTATTTTAAATTGAAACTAGAAATATATATATATTAGGCTGAAAAAAATGTAAAAAGAAAGGCATTTTCACAAGTGGTCTCACACTTTGGATTCAGCTAGCAGCAAAAGTGAGAACAGAAACAGAATATATCATAGCAACATCCTGTATTTTTCTGGGGGGAAAAAAATACAGTACACAGTGTACTGTATTTGTTTCTGCATTTTATTTTTTCTACTTGTCATTTACAAGATGTATCAAGTCATTTAAAAAAATATATATTATTATTTTTTTTTATAAATATTGACATAGTGTGAAAAACGTTATTTCTGCCCAAAATGTTTGTGTATGTCCGAATGAATGTTTGTTAGCATTTATATTCCTGTCAGGTGTGTGTGAGAGAGGCTGAAAGGTCAGCGGTGACTAATTCTCTTGCCTCTCCCTGATTACGTATGTAATGGAGCACTTATTGGCATGACTCCCTCATCACAGAAAACAAGCCTCCTGAAGAGAAAAATCCATACACATTCCCTTAGAAGGGCCTGATACTGAGCCGATAGGGACCGGGTCTTGTAAGAAGAAACAATTCACCAACAGCCTTAAGAGCAAGTGTGATGTGCAATTTAAAATCTCTATCTATCTATCTATCTATCTATCTATCTATCTATCTATCTATCTATCTATCTATCTATCTATCTATCTATCTATCTATATATCTATCTATCTATCTATCTATCTATCTATCCATTTAGCCCATTGTGATGATATTATCTAAATATCAATAGGAACTCTCATTTTCTTGTGTATTATATAGAATTTTCTTATATATGTGTGTGTGTGCCTATGCGCTCAGGTAAACCTAGCTTGTGTGGGCTGAGGGGAAACTCTTGGTGCTTTGACCAGCCGGGATTCGGTCTCTGTCTCTGGACTCAAATAACTCTCCCCTGCTTCTATTTCAATTTTAATACAGCTCCAGTCTGTGCAGTACTAGCTTTAATAAAGTTGTGCTGTGTCTGTCAAGCCAGGTGTATCTCCAATCCCCTCATATTCTACATAAATCCTTCAGAAAGGTGTTGAGGGATAGAGGGAGCGATGCAGGCTGTGCCTTTTTTGAGCCGCTGTAGGAGTTCACCTTTTTTCTCTATCCATTCCTTCTTTTTTGTCTTTTTGGTTAGATTCCTAAATATTTATTGCCATTCTTCTCATAAACGTACATATTTGAAGATTCTGTTTTGATAACATCTGCCAGTAAGTGCATCACAGTTTACACAATGTAATAATTATTATTTATTATTATTATTCGATTCTAATTTGTATTTTGAACCTACCACTAGGTGTATTATAATAGTAATAATTGTATAATAATTGTATATGTATCTGGTCACAATACTTTACATACATGTATTGCACTACTCATATTTTGCACAGACTGCACATGGTTAAATCCATTACACTATAAACTGTCTAAGTGGTTACTGTACAAGCACAGTAGACTATTTCTACAAAAAAATCATTGCACTACTGTTATTTTGCATATAATAGATTGTTCAACAATACTTTGCACACTCATTCAACTGTATTTATTACCACTGTTCTCACGTTCCTGCTATTCATAATGTATATATAATCCTCCATTGCTCTGTTCATAATGTACATACAATATCTACATTGCATTCATATTTATATTCTGTATATACTCTGCTCAATACTGTATATAGCAACTCCACTGTACATTCTGTATATAGCTTTACTCTGCACTTTTATGTATATAAAACACTATATTCTTGCACTTCTGGTTAGATGCTAACTGCATTTCATTAGCTCTGTACTTGTACGCTGCATAATGACAATAAAGTTGAATCTAATCTAATCTAATCTAATGATATGATATGATGTTAAACGCCTTTTAACACCATATATAATGTATGTATACATGCACATTATATATTCTGTGTTTTGATTATGAACATTCTACTTATTTTGGCATGTTTATGATATTATGGATTATTATTTATGTTTATGATATTTTTTATATTATTACACGTTAAAGCTACACAAGAGAATTTGTGTGATTAAAACTAAAGTGAATGACTTGTGTATCAGATTGAAGGTCACTTCAAGTTCATTCAGATCAGAAAATGGTGTGAATATCCAATCATGAATTATTTACTCAGCATAGATAAATTGTAGTCTAATTCCATTTCGCATACTGCTACTCACTTTTCAATTTCTGTACTTAATCTTTAAGTAAAGGCAGGACTGTGTTCAACATTCATAGCTCAGTGTTTGGTGTTAATTTAAATGTGAGCTTGCTTCATTTTATTTCCACCTACATAGTGACAATTTTACTCTTCTAAGAAATATGAAATGTGAAATATGAAATATGAAATCTATGAAAACTATAGCAAGAATTAAATAAATTATTTTAGTTCACCTTGAGATGCTCTAGTCTAGAGAACATATGCATGCTACATATATACATATTCATACATATATATATATATATATATAATTCCACTTTTTCTCATTCTCTCAAACTTTTTAAATACTATCACTAGACGGAGGAGTAAGGTTGGACTGAGTTGAAAATAATTGTTTCTCTCATCTAAGCAAGCATATATCTTACAGCTATAATGAGTATATACATCAAACATGCTCATTCTATACCGGGGCCAATCGTTATGGAACATATTATCATAAGACATTTGTTCGTAGCGTGACAATGCTTGGCCCCGGGCCACCGACATGTTTTATTTAATAACGCGGGAATTTTGCAATGTTTGCCTTTCATTACACTGAAAGTTGAAAACAGAGAACAAAAGCCACTTGCTTTAAAGCACGAACTTTGCCGCCCAATGCCGGTCATAAGAGATATGAGCATCTGGATTGGACAAAAAGGATTTTTTAGGATGTTCATCTAATGCTTTTCTCCCCTGTAAGTTCTTTTTTCAAGGAGGTGTTGGGGGGCTGACTGGATGACCACCCGTTAGAGTGGGCCTGTTCTACAGCAGGAGGCGAAGGGTTAAAGTGGCACAGCAGATTAAACCCACTGCCGCAGGGAAACTTACACTGGGACCGGGGTGAGAGCCCCCTCTGCCTGGGAGCCATGAGAAATCCTGAGGAAAGAGCAAAGCATATGTGTGAGGATAGTACATTACTTTTCTTTTCTTTTCTTTACACTGCTGACCAATGCTGGTGCTGACATAAAAGGTTTACCATGCCTGTGATGCTATAAGCAATGCCTGACAATATTTACAGTCATCATAAATGTTAATCTTTTAATAGTTTGATAAAAGTTTTCATGTAACAGTATAAATAATAACTACTAATAAAAATAATACTATTACATGTTTTTTTAATTTAATTTTTTTAAATCAATTTTTTTATTTTTTATTTGTATATATTCATTTATAAATATTTTTATTGTATCTTATTGGTGATTAAATTATGATGTGTATGTTAAAGTGTAATTAATAACAACAAATAATAATAAAATTATGTATGTATTTTATTAAAAAAAAATATTTTGTAATTTTTTTTAATTGAATTTTTTTTATTTCATCTTACTGGTGTTTTGACTATAGGATTTGTTATACAGTGTAAATAATAACTAACAAAAATAATAATATCATGTGTATGTTATTATTTCAAAAACATGTTTTTATTAGATTTTTTATTTAATCAAATTTTTTATTTAGTGATTTTCCAGCGTTAAGGAGTATATAATACTTAATCTGATTATGCATTATTTTTACAATTAAGACATTTATATTATAAAATATTTATATTATAAAATGATATTATTCCATAAACTGCATATTTACAAAATAAATAAACTTTACATTTGCACTATAAAACATAACCATTGATATTTTTTTCCAACTTGTAAATGCAATTCACTGCAACAGCAATAAACACATTGTGGAATGTTTATTATTATTATTATTATTATTATTATTATTATTATTATTATTAGTTTATTTTTTATATTTTTTATAAATAACACATATTTCTGCATTGCTTTAAATAAAAGTTATTAAATTGTGTTGCATAATTGCTTTAAATACTTTAAATAATTATCATTATATAGACTAGACCAGTGGTTTTGCAGGTGGTATTGCAGGTGGGCCGCCAATTATTTTCTGTTCATTTCCAGTCCATTCTAGGGCTGTGCGATTAAAAGAAAACGTCCTAAAATCACGATTTGAGCGTGCGCATATGCCTAACTCCAGGTTCACACACTGTCTGTGATGCGCCTTTTTTCTGAGCCAATGTTGACGGATCAGAGCGTTCTCACTGCGGTAAAAGGCTAGAAATAAAAACGTGCGAAAATAATTCATGTCTAACACATGAGCATAGAGTGAATTTGTTAGTGAACAGGATGCAGTTTAAATGAGAGGAGACACGTTTTAAGTGTGCACACTCTCTCCTCTCAAAACAGCGTGTATCTGAGCAAGCACGACCGGTTTTGTGACAGAGCAAAGGAAATCTGCTGCGAACAGAGAGATTCGCACTCGTGCATTATTTTAATGTGCTTTCGCGTTATATTTATGCGTTCTCACTGCTGACCGCATACACATACTGTATACACACTGCAACACCTGAGGCACCGCAACAATTAATGAGCTCTATGAACAATGCATGGCAAAAAAGAAAAAAAAGTCCCTGTATACAGGAATTTTTTTTTATTTTATTTTTTTGCCACAAGTCTATACATTTTTTTACATCTTCACTATAGTGATAATTTTGACTTATGTCTGTTCTAGAGATGTTACAACTTTTTGATAAAGCTCTGATTGGTTTTCTTTTGGAAATATGTTTCAAATTAATCCTGAATGCATTTATGACTGTAAAAGCACAATTGCAAAATTGATAAAAAAAATCGCGATAGTTTTTTTTTTTTTTTTCCATATCGCACAGCCCTAGTTTATTCAATAAATACAGTTTAAAATCTAGCTTCTGAGTACTAAGTTATTAACCCAGCAATAGCGGGGTCAGTTAATTTTTTTTGAAGTGGGCCACGCAAACATATGTGTTTGGTTGTGTGGGCCGCGAGTTGAAAAAGGTTGGGAACCACAGGACTAGACAATACATTCAATAAATAGAAAGATAATGTGTGTTACAAATTTCAACAATTTGGAGTAAATATTTTTATATTTTATATTTTATTTATTTTAAGTAAAAATGTAAATAAATAAATAGCATGTGCATACATATTTTACATGAAGCTGGCCAACACTGACAAAAACAATTTTAGTTTATAAACTTTTCTATAAAATAAAAACACTAAGTGCAATGTTGTTCATGTGTAGTACTTGCACTTTAATATTAATTTCACTGTTACACAAATACTGCAATATAATGTAGTTTGACCCATTTGGTACATGCTGTCCAAGTTACTTGACCACAAGTAACATAAGAAGCATTAAATTGAATTATAACTAAAAATTAAGTGCAATAACTAAGACACATTACATTCATGTTCTGTGGATGGTAAAATGTAGAATGTTAACTGATTATGTAGCAGACACCGCATCATGCATGACACGAATCACCAACAAAGACATCAAGACTACATTATAAGCCGCACAAAGCAAAAGGTACTTGGAGATTTTAAAGAGTCACAGTCTGATGTGTAAAATACTGAAATAAAAAAGATTATCTGGATTAAATGATAGAGCTGTCAGCTTGTAGTTCCTCCTCTATATCCGTATTTGCGTACCTTAACAGCTTATATGTGTGTGTGAGAGAGTGTGTAGGATGTGGAACAACATGAAAAAGAGGGATAGACAGAGTTGAGATACATAGGGGAGTTCAGATCCGTGTGGAGAGTGGTACGCCTGGTTAAAGGTGAAAGTCAGGGTTCCTGTTAGTGTTAAGGTTAAGTTTAGGGTCGAAGGTCAAATGAACGCTGAGGTTGTGGTAAGGGTCAGTTTGGGGTCAGGATGTCCACTTCCCTCAGGGCAGAGCGAATAGTCAAGCAAAGATCTATTCGTACTAATTAGTTCTATATTTTAAAAACAACATTTTCAATTGCGTTCATATGTATCATAAATGTTTAAATATAAATTATCAGTAACATGTACAATACCATTCAAATTTTTTTTTTGTTTTGTTTTTACAAAGTTATTAGTAAAGTATTTCGTAAAGTTATTTGCTTAAAAGTAAAAACAGTAATATTATGAAATATTATTATATAACTAATATATTGTATTATTAAAAGAAAGAAAATCAAAAGAAAATTCATAAGAACAGCATTTATTTGAAATAAACATATTCTGTAACATTATAAAAAAAATTTTTTTACCCAAATAAGAATTGATGCAAAACATGAACACATGAACATTCTGTATATGTTTATGTGGTAATGATTTGTAGTGTTTTTGCAGATCTTCTCTGTCTCTCTGTGTTGACTCACGGGTGACAGTTGTCATGTCAGGTTTGTCGAGGGTCAGGGGGAGGACCAGATCTGAGACTGTGATGATATCTCAGCCTAGCTATGAGTTACAGGCCTTCTGATCTGATTTATTTTGAACATCAAGAAAAATATTATTTATGTTACGATGGTATCTCATTGCAGTTGTTGGTGATGTTATCCCAGCCTGTCACCACCAGACCTGGGAGGTACTGTAGTGCACCCTTTCTCAGACCATTGCATTCTGGGATATTGTACACCACCACCGCAGCTTAATGGCTGTGTCTCCCACTGTGAGCCACACTGAGGAAAACACAGACAATATGTCATGTCTAAAAAGCAAAAAAGCTTACCAATGTCTCCCACAGCACAAACTCCTGTGTCATATCATCATGTACTGAAGGCAAATATTAGTGTTGCTTTAAAAACAGAGTCTAACAATCCAACTGATATGCTGTGTTTACATTCTGAAAAGATATAGTGCTCGATTCATATTCATGAATTTCTGTGAGGAAACAGAATGTGATCTGAGCCTATGAATAAACCCAAGTGGAATATCTCATTATGTCGCATGATTGGGTATTATGGTGTTCTCACAGTTGCAGCAAATATTGTATTGATTGCATTAGCTCAATTATCTTCACAATTTACATTTCTTTCACAATAAATACATATTGTACCTTAGTTTCCCTCAACATGGACTGATTTCTGTAGTAGTACTAATAAACTGTTTATTAGTACTAATAAACACTAGCCAGGTTTATATTTATCATCAATAAGTCCAATTTGTTTAAAACTCACACATTTGAACTAATAATATTGCTTGTTCCACAGCTAACCATATTTTAACCATGTTCATACTTTTTAAATGATATACAATTCATTATTTTCACAATGAACAGGTTAACATTGATTCTATTCAGTTTGAATAAACACATTTTGAAAATATGGTTGTCTAAAAGATCAAATAGATTCAAATAGTTCATAAACTATGCCATGATTTTTTTGAATGCAGAAATCCTACCTGTTTAATCTATGCATGACGGACCAATATGCATCTCATTAAGTATATTCGTTTATGTTACAATTGTGTAATTCAAATGGATTGAAACTTGATATGCAATTCAAATATATAAATATTAAATGTAAGCCTTTTTTTATTTGAAAGATGAGATTAGTTCCTTGGCCATTGGTGTCCGAAAGGCTCTTGCTGAATAACATGGAAAAGCTCAAATATTGACAAATGATCCACAATGCGAAAACACCAATATCTCAGCAGAAGGCTCAGAACTTTCAGAACTTTTCTGCATCATCTGGAGCTTTTAGAAGCTGGACAAGCTGGTGAGATTGGGTGGAGGAATTAATGATCTTTGCTCTTTTTTCCCCTTCCCTCAGTTTCCCGTTTCTTTTTCTCAATATGCTGATTTATTCCCCGAGGTCTGCAGTTCGTTATGAGGCTTCAAAATTCCTCTTGCGCCGTGACAAACCGGAGAATGACATAGAGCGTCCAGAGGGGAGCGAGACATGTGTTGTCATTTAAAATGATATTGTCTGAAGTTAATGACTTACACAGGCTTACAGGTATAAATATCTGATCCTTCGTGCTAATTTCATTGGCTGAGAGGGCCCCATAAAAAGGTCATTATGCCTGGTTTGTATTTAACTTACATTTAATTCTGAGGAGCAAGAGGTGCGGGAAAGTGTATTGACTAAATGACAGCTTAACAACCAGCTGTTTAATAAATCGGCCCACTGCATTGGACCGGAGAACAAAGAGAACGAACTAGAACAACTAAAAGAGGAAAAGGGAGGGGAAAGCAAAGACAGAAGGGAGTCACAGATAGAGAGAGCAAGAGATGGGGGAGAGAAGACAGGAAGTGAAAGGGGAGGGGGGAAGGGAGAGCTCGGGGGTCGTTGAAGCTTCATTGCAGGCAGTTGTGATGGAAACCCTTTCCCCTCGCTACTGACAAATTTATGTTAACAAGCAAATTAGCCACACCATGGTGAGGCAGCACCAGATCAATAGTGACAATAAAAAGGGAGAGAGACGGGGTGAGAAAAAAAGTTGTTGCTGACCACATACCGTCTACGGATGTAAACGGCCACGGCCTGTCCCCAAGGTCCGTCAACAATAACCCACCGCTGAGAGACACAAAAGATATCGACACGCTGCTCGCTTCAATTTCCCTAGGCGACGGCTGCTGTCACATCAAAACGCCCATTAGTCACAAATTCAGCAGGCCACGGATTTTGCCCTGCTCTCTTGGGGCACGCTGTCATCTTGAAAGTTGTGCCACCGGCGAAAAAAAAAGGACATCTGGTTTGAGTGTAGTGTTTGGAATACCAGAGGACCAGGAGGCTTGATTTTGATAAAAGGGTAAAAACACAGGCACTTGAGAGCTGTCAGGGTTTGTTAAAAAGAGCAAGCTGAGGAAAGAGAAAGTCGAGCAGAGACTAACCCTAAGGGAATATCACAAGGCATTAAGTAGATGTTTGATGCTTGATTAAATTGCATTTAAGCAACATGATAATTAAACAACATGAAAACATTTTTTTTTAATTTGTTTAAAATGTATATGTATATATATATATGTGTGTGTGTGTATATAATATATATATATATATATATATTATAATGTGTCTGTATACATACAGTACATCTCACATTTTCAGTATGACAGCTGAGTGATTATTATGACTAATAATACATTTATAAATACAACATTAAAACAGATGCACATTGTAATTTTGTAAGACTGCATATGGAATATATATATTAATATTAATAAGTTGTCTCATAAGATATAAAAATAACAAGAACAAAAATTAAATAATCACAAGGAGAGATACAAAATCACAAATTCAGGGTTGCAAGCGAGTTTTATCAGATTATGGCATATATAATTCATTTTAACCTAATTCTAAGTCTTAATCTTATTCACAACTCAACCGTAACATTTAGAAAAAGACAAATGAAGAAATCTACTTCATTGTCAGGAAAAAATAGCTAGTTTGGTTGCTTAATATCTAGCTTAAGTTATAGACAAGTTAATGGAGTATTTGATTGTTAGCAACAGAACATAAAGGGAAAACAAAACAAGAGAACTGCCAAAAGAAAGAGTAATGTCAGTAGCTAACAAACGACATTGCACACAAGTGCACTTCCCTAAAGAGGGAACACACACAGTTTGTGTACGTGTTCAGACATGCCCTCCAGTACACAAAAGCATGCCTTTAAAAAAAAAAAAAAAAAAAGTGTAAAAACCTATGTATTTACATAGACAAAAACTGAATTGCATGTATATATCTATTAGGTGCATAAGACATCTATACTAATGAAAAAAAATAGTGTTTTCACGGCTCTATAGATTATGGTAATATGTAGCTCTGAGCAGTTGGCCGATTGGATGAATGAGCAGTCAGTTTACCTATAATATTTATTTCACAGCCCGTGTATTTACACAGTTCTCTGTGGGAGCCGAGCATGTTAGCGTCTGTCATAGCACAAGCACATCCTAGTACAGATCACTCCGTGCCTCTCAGCAGGGTGCCAGCGTCCCTCTGTATCATTCAGTATCTAAACAGGTGCTCTCTCTCTTTCTCTCTGTTTGTTTGTCTGTCTATCTTCAGCCATCAATCAGTACATTCTAAGGGTCCTGTCCTCCTTCATTACAGCTCTATTAATCGGCTGACTGTGTCAGAACAGCCTAGCACCAGCCCGTTAATGTTTAATGGCTCATCTCATGAGATCAATGGGGCAGTTAGTGAGGACAACATTACACTTATGGATGAACAGCCCCTAGTTATTGGACGCACTAGTTAGGAAGTGACCCATCACTCTTGAAGAAGGCTGGATGGAATAATGGAGACTGACAAACACATGTCATTCTGTTAATGAAGCAAGACATAATTTTACACATTGTCTACAAACTAATTACTGTAATGACTGCATGACCAACCGAAAACAAGGGTCAGCGGAGGAGCAAAAAAATAAAAAAATGGGTCCATTAAGATGCACAGTAATGGAAAGATATTAGAATCCTGACATGAATAATAATAATAATAATAATAATAATAATAATAGTAATAAATAAATACAATTATTATTATTATTTTTTTTGCATGATGAATGCGTTTAACCAGATTTGTATCATGATCAAGATCATTATGACATGACTCATTTTTGTTTTGTCACATGACATTTTTTTAACAGACCTTAATTCTTACACATTTGTATCCCTTTATTAACATTTATTATAAATGTTTAAATAAATACTAAAAAATGCATATTGAACGTAAGGCTACATTGTAAATATTGATAAATATTAATTCAATAAAATTTCCACAATATAATATAATATAATATAATATAATATAATATAATATAATATAATATAATATAAAATTGGTTTCAACCAAAGATCCATTTTCGTTCAAATTAGGTGAATGTATTTCCTTAAGAAAATATATGCATGTTTTTTTTAAATAAATATATTAATAAATAGCCAAGACAATAAACATAAAATAAAAATATATTTAATTTGTAAAACATGCATATCATTGCAAGAAACAATTCCTAATATTGAAGTAAAACTGGTGCGAACTTAATTCATTTTCATTCATTTTCTATATTGGCATATATTTAAAGAAAAGCACACAATGGAATAAAGGAATACTTCTAGCAAGAAAAAGAGATGACTATCTAAGAAGGTAAGCAGATGTACAGCTGTGGATAACGATCAATATGGCAGAATCTCAAGGACAGTCCAATTAGTGGGTTACTGTGTATATGAAGAAGCTTAATTTTGGCCTAGAATGCCAGTGCAGTGCATCAGTGCGGATATGTATGCAGACAATGGGCACATCTTTGAAATCTGGGCTCCTTTGTACATGCCTACATATCAAAGGCTGAATAAATAAAGCTGGTGCAGTGCAGCAGAGACTTGACTTCTTAATCAACCACTGAATAATCTGGGGCCAAACAAGGAATTTAGATGAGTCAGTGAGCAACGGTTTCAGAGGCCAGTCACTTGCACAACTAAAGAGTGTAAATTCATGTACATCTGTTTCCCCTCATCTTCTCGTTTACTGACTTTCACTCTCGTCACTTATCCTCACCCTCTCTGAGGAAAAGAGAGATGAAAAAACAACTCTTGAACAAGTGACCATCAGGGAGAAGTTGTGCAGGCAATCAATGGGCCATCAGTCATTGAGAATGCTTGTTGTGCTCTTGTAGAATGGCCTTTATAGTTTCTGATACAGATCCAACTAGGACTTAATGATACCAGCAGAAAAGCAATTGCCAGTCTTCGTGTGTTCTTTTTCTGATTATTGGAAGAGTCATAATTGGTTTCCAATCTATTAACATCATAACAATGACAAAACACATCACACAAAATACATATAAAATGTATATTCTTAACTTAAATAGTAATGCAGGTTTAAAATGTTTATAAGGGATCTTTATCAAGGTTTGCATTATCTAATATAATAAAAGAAGGATATAGTGCCCAATGTAAATAATATTTAGAGAGATTTTTGATCATGGATGGATGGATAGATATAGTACAGTTTTTTCCCACTTACTATTATATATATATTATTTAAATTAATCAATTTTGTTACATATATATTACTTACATAAGACAATTACAGTATAGTATATATGTCATTTATTTTTCTATAGAAATACAAATGTATTATTAGATGTATTGTGGAAAAAAAATCACAGTTTATTACAGAACAAGACACAATTATATGAACACAAGCACACACCCACACACAACAGCAGAGAATCTCTGTGAACTTTAGAGGCTTGAATTAATCTTGTAAATTCATATTATGCTCTTTGCCAAAATCGAAGAATATTTTTAAAAAGTGTATGCATGTAAAAATCAGCTTAAAAAATAATGAAATATTGATCTAAAACACTTTATTTTTATGTAAATACATTTAACAACATCATTTTAAAAAATTACTTCCTGTCCTGTATGGGATATCAACAGCTTCCACTCTTTTTCCCATCATCTGATCTGAGAAGACAAGCATTTATAATCTAGGTAATTACAAACTTAAAATACTCTATATCTGTCCTCTCTCCCTCTCTTTTTCTCCCTCCCTCTCTTTCTCTCTCTCTCTCGCTCTCATACACACACACAAAGCAACAACAACAACAAAAAAGAAGAAAGTGTAGCCATAAATGAGATATCCTGCAGTTGATGTTGTGGAATACCCTATTAGGAATGATGCAGACCGTCCAGGCAAGAGCGGGCTTTACTTTAAATTGAGAAGTGCCAACGCACATTTATTGGCACTAATGTGCTACAGCTTGGTTCTGAGCTTGCCACAACCAGAGAACATAATAAGCTTTATAAGGGGGCTGCTTGTGCAGCTTGAGGTCAAAATAAAGACCTCCCTTCAGCTACTGCTTTACGACCTGCAGAATACCAGCCAAATCTTTTCTAATTACACTGTTAATATTTCTTCCCTTTTGCACTTGCCCTAAAAAAAAAAAAAAAAAAAAAAAAAAAACAGTCGGTCTCCCCAGACCCTACCATCTATCGATCAGCTCATTGATTAACAGATTGGAAATATTAACTGGAGGATGATCAGTCTCAGGTGGCCCATGTCATTCTCATTAAGCCATAGAGCCATGACAAGACTGGGCAAAATAGACCAGTCTCTCTTTAGCATTCTAATGGCAAGGCCATCAGATAATGCTCAATCATTATCTCGTCAGCAATTACACATTTTGACTTAAGCCAGCATGCATAATGTGTATTCAACGAATCTAAAATTTAAACACTGACCTAGTACTAAATCAGTATATATATATATCGTATATAACAATATAACTTGTTACATTAATAAAAGGTTATTTTTATAAAATTCTCATGCATACTTATTGAAGATCTTAACAGAAGATCAAAAAGAAAGTCTGCTTAAATATATTCTTTATCTCATGTACTTTAAAAACTGACTGTCTAAAAAAAAAAAGGGAGACTGGTTTTCCATCTTGGAAAATCTATATAGAACATTTTTCATTAAACATCCTTTTTGCGGTCTTGGAGTATATGACATGTGAAACAGAATTGAAGTGGAATATTTCTACAGAATATGGTTGAAACTGCCAACATAATAGCTGTGATGATAGGACAAATACTACGTTTACAATAAATAATTGTGGCGAATATATTGAGGAGTGCAAATATATTCACCACAATGAAAATAATTCCACAGTGACAAAATTCTAAATCTACTGCCAGTCTTGCCTGTATATATAAACCTATATATAAAATACATACGCACAGTGGAGGGCAGAAAAACATCAAAACATTTCACATTTCAGTGTCACATAAATATAATTATTTGCAATAGCACATTTCAATATTAATGCTATATGACATTTAACAAAACACGCAGTTCCAAACTGACCCGGTGTCAACAGCCTTATTTTATGAGCCTGTTTTAAACAGCAATTCACATTAGCTCAATAACGCCCAGGCCAGTGCTCAGACAGCCCACATCAGATCCGAGCCACCATGCAATTATGCAGAATCCTCCCGCCTGTGATTTAAGAACTCACACAGGCAGCACAACGTCCACAGGGGCTGACACAAAGAGCACCTCATTGATTGAATTGTATATTGTTGTTGTCTGAGATCTTAACATGCCTGGAGTTTACAACCCTGAGAATAATAATGTCATATAAAACTGACAGGAGAAAAGACATGCGACCCCCTCCATTCAGCTCGCTCTCAGAGGAGGGGGACTCACTTCCTATATTATCAATTTTCTATCAGTACTGCTGTTGTGACATTTTATGTTGATTTATGCTTGTTGATTTGTGACATATGGGGATCAGTGGGAATATATATTGCAAAAACTGCATAAAGTTTTCAAGTCAAAAAGCATTTTGGGCTTTAATACAGCAAAACAGTATTATAACATTAAAAAATGCCCACATTTTTAAATGAATTAGCTATATGCAGCCCAGCTCAGACAATGTCCCTCACCAGTAACAATGCATTTAGATTGAATGGTTTTGTGGCACGAAACTTGGAGAACTTGGTGAAGGTTATGGTACTATATCAAAGTTCAGGTGCTAGTACTCCTCAATCTAATAACCCCCCTCCATGTTAGTGCAGCATAATTTCTCACCCCAATCCCCAAAAAATGACAGGACTCTGACCATGGCCAAATTATTGAATTTTTATCACCCAGCTTGGGCCATGTCGGGGCTATTCAATTTTAGACGGAGGAGAGCAACCTATTAAGGAGGATGAGTCCAAAACGTTGACGCTCAAATTGCCACCCAGAAACCATTACAGACACATGGGTTTCGATTCAGGCAGAGCGTCCACAGTTCAGCTGGACAGAGAAAACCCTTCCTGCACATAGAAACTCTGGGTCCCCCTCCCATTTTTTCCCGTACCGGTGCTAGAGTAGCAGACACAATTTACATGAGTTGAAGAGAAGGTGACAGGCAGCAATCAGGCAGTGGAATACGGTCAGAGCCAGAGACAGGCAGAGCACATTACAGTCTACCAGCGCATCACTTATGCCGGCCACGACCTCCGACCTTCACTCATATAAACCAATTGCCCTTTAGTATAATTTTATGGAGTAATCTTTGACCATTTGATTGGACAGAGATGGGCTGCAAGCTGGCGTTAATTTATTTTTCTGGTATTTTCTTTATTATTATTTCTCCTGTCCCCCTTTGCTTGTTAATAAATAGTTTAGAGCTATTTCAGTGTGTAAGTGAAATTCACAAGGAGCACTGGAGGTCAAAGTTATCTATATATCAATCTATCTGTCTATCTATCTGTCGAACTCTCTGGCTGTCACTCTACCAGATGAGATGTAATTAACCCAGGAAAGCCTACATGTCCCTGTTTTATACTCGCATTAGAATATTAAACCTTAGGCGTAGAGTTGATTAAGGCTGACATCTCAAGTTAATCCATTGAGCAGGTCTATAACAAAATGCAAGCAGACCGATGGAATGAGACATGGTGCACAGATTAATGATGAGCTTGGACTTCATGTCTCCATAAGTAATACAAATTGCATTTGACTGAAATGGTCAAACAAACACTTTCCAACCAATAAGGAACAACACAAATGAATAAAAAAACGAAAGGATGGCTGTACATGGAGAAAGGCATTTTGTTAGGACTCTTTGCTCTTTAACTGTTGGAAAGTCTCAAAATTATGCTCAAATCTATATTCAACATGGTTTCTGTACTCCAGAAACTTCTGACACAAAGATATTCACAATTGTTCAATGTAAGAAAGTAGGCAAAAATAAGCAGCATAGACAAGGATTCACCACATAATATAATATAATATAATATAATATAATATAATATAATATAATATAATATAATATAATATAATATAATATAATATAATATAATATAATATAATATAAGATAAGTTCTGGCACCAAGATTTTTATGATCGTTCAATGTCAGGAGGTAGGCAAGATCAATACATTCAAAAATAAGCAAAACAGATAAGGTTTCGCAACACAACAACACAACACAATGTAGCATATAACATTGAACATATACAAATTACATATACATGTTCAAATGCAGTTACTAAAAATATATATTACTAATACAATAATTAAAAATGTGATTTCCACATACCCCTATAACTATATCATATACCCCATATCCAAAAATAAACAAATGGCATTTCTACCTGAACTGTAACTATAACACCTTGGGGCACACAACCATATGTTTAACCCTAACCCTACAATATATTTGCCCAGTGCCTCCAATGATATGCCCACCCTGACCTTAATCACAATTCTACTGACCGATGCTTTCCCCAGAGAGTCAAGCTCATTGAAAAACCCATTCTCACCCTCCTTCACTTCCCATCTCCTCTTTCCCTCCTATTTAGTACTGTAATTTAGGGAATTGCCAGCAATATCTCTACTTCACTCACTCACCCATCTCATTGTAATGGAGGCTGCAATCTACCTAGTGCCTGTCAGTCAAAGCTCTACAAAGAGTGCTCTCACATATCAAGTTCTGTAATTGCATTATTACATATTGCATTGCAAATCATCTGATACAGAACTGGTTTAAAAATAAATAAATAAAAAATAAACACCTGTGATGAAACCTATAGTGATTGGGACAAAATCAAACCTATCTTGTCAAATCTAAATGAGATGATCTGTTCTTCCACTGACCCATTGCTAAAGTGATGTTCCACTTACTTGACTCCCCTTTAAAACATTACCACATCAATACAGCTCACAGTGCCCTGAGGTACAGGCTCCTGAGCTTGCCTCAAATCATGTGTATAAGTATACAAGTGAGTGTGTGCATGGGGTTACTTTATACTACAGAGTCTGTATTTTTTACAGGCCTATTGAAATTAGATGCACTTGGATATGCACATATGTGTGGATGTGCACTTAAAATGATATGCATGTGAGTGATCTTTTGCACCTGCTTGTCGATAACACCACTTACCACATATTGAAATGAGCCTTTTACATGTCTGTGTGTGTCTGTGTGTGTGTGTGTGTGTGTGTGTGTGTGTGTGTGTGTGTGTGCATTTGTTTTTGTGTGTGTGTGCATTTGTTTTTGTGTGTGTGTGTGTAGGGTTCCATCCATGTCCTGCTACCCCGCATATATATCGACTGGTCAGGATTAAGCTGGCCAGTGGAGGCAGACTCCCAGCAGGCCAGTGGCTGACCCTCTCAGGGTTAAAGTTCAACCCAGGGCAAGGGCTCATGGGGAATGATTAGGGGCCCAGCTAGTCCCTATGGACAGACTAAAAAGTGAAATTGCATCTCGCCCAATATGCTCCCTCCATACACTTACAAACACGCACATTAATTAGAACTATTGCAATAATTCATGACATGTTAATAAATTATCAAATCTGATGCCATTCGATGCCAGCATACAGCTAGCCAAATGTCCAATTTGATCATTGTTATTGACCACAGCTGTGTTATTATTTTAAACGAAAATGCCAAATTCTAGTGTAAAGAATACCACACCTGCAGATCTAAGATACTTTGATTTCTCTGCCTTTGAAGCCGTAATGTGGGAGCTCCCAACCCTGAACTAAGGCTTTTGATTGCAGTGCTGGTGTATGGGTTTATGCTTTGAAACAATCTCACCAATTAACGTTTCCGTAAATAAAACCGTGAAATTATAATTAAGGTTTCTAGACTCTAACTTAGCCCTTTGTCTAACTGTAATGACCTCTTTCTTTGAAGTCGCAAAATAAAACAAGGATGTTTGACTTCTGATCATGGGTTATTATAGTATGAGAGAATAGGAGATTAGGGCAAATGAATAGAATCTTTTCAGAGGGAAAAATAATGAATAAATAAGTTATTATATATACATATATATATATATATATATATATATATATATATATATATATATATATATATATATATATATATATATATATATATATATATATATATATTCTCCAATAATAATAACAATAATAAAAATAGCATGACTTGCAAATTAGGAAAATAATTAAATGTAATTAATGGTCCATGAAGATGAACAATGAGGACCCTAAAACATGTGAAGTGGCCATCTCATCTCCAAGTGACATCCTGACTCTTTGACTCTCTCTCTCTCTCTCTCTGGGCAGAAAGGAGAAATAATTGGATTTTTTCCCACAAATAATGCTTCACCCTTGAGTTTAATTAACTAGCCCAGTACAGGCCATTCTTTGGCCGTTTGAGAAAGAAAAAAGAGAAACCTCCACTTTGTAATGGCAGCATACTGAGACATCGTAGCATGTTATTTTCACAGGCCTATTTTGTGTTGATGAAGTCAGAAATGGCCTTTCTGGAGGGGATTACACCATAATGAGGTATGGTTCAAACTGTCAGTCACCAAGTAGAAGACTGTAAGCATCTAAACCTTACCAGCATGTTGTAGACTCAATGCAAACACCAAAATACAGAGAAATTGAATATATATGAATCACACAATGTAAGAATGCATATCAAAACAATAAGGCAACTACCAGTATACAGTTTATCTTTATTCTGCAATGTGATGCAGCAAAAGACAAGTCAACATTTTAAACCAACTATCAACCCACTAGCAGTTTTTCAGCTGGGATCTGAATGACAGAGGTCAATACAGTAACAAATACACACTTTAAAGCAGCAAACAATGGGTTTCACAGCCCATCCATCACTATGGCAAACTGTGAAGGCTTTTGGCTTGCACATTAACCAGGTAAAAACCCTATGTGACCACCAGCGTCCTGTAACCCCCGGTCACTAAAAATGGATTTAAGGATCTCTTTTTATTACAGTGCGTGGTATTCTATGACTATATGCCACAAAAACCAAACACTGAAAAACTAGAAATAAAAAAATAAAAAAATCCCTTTAACAATGGCTTGCGACCACATTATAACTCTTCCCAGGTTCCAAAGGGCCACTCTGGATAAAGGGTTGCCAGTTTTGCTGTCACTGTCCTTCTCTCGGCTGCTCTCTTTTTCTTTTTCCACACACGCACACGCACGCACACACACACACACACACACACACACACGCACACACACACACACACACACACACACACACACAACCAACACACACACACAGACCTCTAATGCTGTGTGTTTGTTGTTCCATTCTCCTCAGTGTCTCCCTCAGGAGAAGCCCCTCATTTTAATATAAATAGAACGCTTCATCATGCAGTGGCACAAACTTCCCCACGATGCATTGCTCTGACAACATTACCCATGCTGTATTAGACCAGCAGAAGGGAGAGTGGACATGCCAACGCTTTTAGCTTTGCCAGAGCAAACAAGAATTTTCTAGATTTTGGGATGATCTGACATGTCTGGTCTTGTGAGTCTGGGAGTATAAGGCCGCTGTTGAGCTCAGCTGCAGTGTTGAATTTCAATTGGTCATAAAATGTATAGAGGACTCATAAGCTGCCCATTTATCATTATCATTTTAAATGCTGACTTTATTGTATTATTTCATTTTAAAAAGAACTGATAACCACAGCAGATATTACGGTTTTACTAATGATATTACTAATTATCTTATATATATAGTCTTTCAAAATCTCCATTAAATTTCATTGAGGGACATATCTATATTATTTTTGTGGCAATCAACATTATGCTAAAAATGCTGTCAAATGAGCTTAAGCTGCAATATTTCTTTAAAGCTCAGTGTAATCAGATGTGCCCAGCTGTGCCAGGAATACGAAGGGGATCACTTATACTCAGATTCTCAACGTGCTTCTTTTTCCTTTACCTTTTTTTTTTTTTTTTCACTCTCCCTGCCTTGCATTTTCTCTGTCCAGGATTTCAAGTGAGCTTCTTTGTTGGAGTACAAAGCTCTCACACAAGGGAGAAATGAGGAGTGAAGGAGACAGACAGCAAAGAGATGCTGATAGGGCCAGCATCACACTCTGCCCTCGGGCACTAGGCCCCGATACCCCACAGCGTCCCGAGACCGCCGATTTGTGGCTTCATACTGTTTGCACGCATTAATTGTGCTTCATCTAATTGTGTTTTATTTGGAAGGTGGATCCACGGTGGCTGACAAGAAAGCGCTAAAGGTCTTCATTTGGTGATCAAGCTGCTGTCCCCTGAGACAAACTCACATCCAGCTGTCCTTCACCACATCTCCTTCTCCTTCTGCCAATCAACACATCAAACGCCAGTCAATTCATCTCCCTCTCCTGCTTAGAAATAAGAGGGAATTAGAGGGACAGAGAGACGGAGAGAGAAAGCGAGAGAGGGAGAAGTGAAACACAGCAGTGAATACTGAACGTAAGATTTAGCTGGCCTGGCAAGCACTCTGGATTTAGCAGGATATTTATTCCTTTATATCCAGACAAAAGAGATTGCACATGCCCTCTGCTGCTAGCACCCCTTCTTCAGTCACTACTCTGAGCCTTGGCAAGGGAACCAGAGTGAATATAATGAGACTAAATCAAGGCTATCAGGTGTAATATCACTTCACATCAAAGCTGGATCACATGTTGCCTAGCAAGATATATTTGGACATATGTAAAGAGAATTATCTAATTCCACTGCTCAAAGAGAAAAGGTGTAAATCTATAAACAACTCACAGCATTTTGTTGACATCAGTGATGGCAAAAATATAATAATTTACTAATAGAAACAAAAACACACACAGCTTTTGTATAAATTAAATAAATATGAATGTCCCACACAATAATGAAAAAGATACAGTACATTTATGCAATCAAATTATTATATCAAGCAATATGAATTAAATGCAATCTTTAAAATTAGGTAACAGTTAACAGTTTCTTCATATAATCATTCAAATAAATAAAAAAAAAGGATAAGAAGAATAATGATGCATTTTATAATTAATTCTAAAATGCATGGTTAACTAAAAGAACCTTGAAGCATATAAATAGTATTAAATTACAATTTGGAATTGCAACACCTTCCATAAGAAAGGCACATCATGGAGAATAAAATATGTGTTGCATAAAACTAATCGACAACATCAAAACAAGATTAAAACACTATAAATAAAATAAGATTTTATGCATATATAGACCTCAAGAGTTTGTACACATCAATCATCTAATCAGATTAAGAAAAGTAACAAACCTATCCTGACAGCACACAACAAGCTATACATAACAACAATCAAGAACAACACAGTAAATCAAAATGGAAATTGGTCAAACATTGGCACCTTACTCATTTGTCAATTTTTAAGTTTTCTAGACGCTCTCTTCCATGCTTCCAGAGTCAATTCATCATAACCAAATTTCATCCAATCAAACAACATGCTGAAGCCCATTTAATTACAAGTCTAATAACCTCTCCCAAATGACATAATGAAGATGCGTGCTAACAGTGTATCGGGTCGCATTCACACTGATCAATACAGCAGTACAAAACACTCAATAAACATATGCGTGGATTGATTTCATCATGTTATTTCCATATAAATCAACCTTGTAAATATGCAGATAAATCTTGTGAACCACTGTTGGTTCCAATCGAATTACAAGGGAGCAAAATACACATGGAGATATGTCCTAAAATGGATATCTACAGTGGTGAATAGAAACTACAGTAAATATATAATTTTTTTTTTTTTTTTTTTTGCATTTCCAAATACGGTTGTAACATTTTAGGTTTTACCTTTACAATACACTAACAACCACCAAAAAGACAAGCCATATAAAATCGAAGCTCATTGCAAGTAGACCGTCCACATGCTGGAGGTCATATATATTGGAGGTCAAAACCAATATATAGTGATAATATATTGTCATAAACACAAATACAAAAAGTAACACATGGTTACTAAAATAATGAGAGAATCAATAATTTAACAACATAAGATGTAACATAAAACCCTAAAGTATATAACTGATAAGAAAAGACTATATTTCAATGAAAAATATATCAAATGTAAAAAAAAAAAAAAAGTTGCAGACCAATCATGTTAATCATGGATTAAAATCATCATCTACATTGAAAAAAGGCACATACTAAATAAAGAGCACATACTGAGTAACAGGTTCAAGTGCACATACGGAAAAAAGATGATTGTAGCATCATGATGGCATGATGAAGAAAAAAAAAAACAGCTTAAAGTCTATTGTGAATCACTCAGATGACAGCAAGTGAACAAAGAGCTCAGAACCTTCTCTTTTTGAGACCTTGGAAAGATGGCCGTCACACTGCAGCCAATGCTGCTCCATCCCTGAGCTCTTAGAGCAAAGCCATGCAGATTTCTCCAGCATAATCCCCCTGCAATGACACTGGAGCCCTGGGATAGGACATTGAATCCCCAATCTCTCTCTAACCCTTGCTCAAACTCTTTTCTCATTTTCTAATAAGTTGAGCTGTTTTCCATGTAGACCATAATGGCACTCAGCACTCTACAAAACATGATCCTTCCAGATGCACGCTATTGAAATCACACCCCCATGACCACTGTATAGGCACATGATCTCGGGACTGCTGAATGACAGCAGGTTTCCACGCAGCTCTGCCCAGACACCAAAATCTCTCTCACAGCTCCTCAAACAATTAGAGTGCTATGTACTGATATTGAGATGTTTTCATCCATTTCTCACTGCCTCTTCATGTAGTCTTCCACACACAAAAGAGCTTTCTGGCAACTGTGAAGACAGCGGGCCATTAAGTACGCTTTAATACTGGTCCCAGTCAAACAGCCTTCTCCTGCAGCCCTCACTTTTTAAGTGATCATCCTTGTATCATAATAGATTAAGGGCTGCAGCATGGCTGGATTAGACCTAAACAAACCTTTATTCTCCCCCATCCTCACCTGAAATTTACAAGGAGCAAGGAGTCAATTGCCCTGTCCTGATTTACAACGACACTGAGCCCCACTCTGGACCCCTCATTATTTGGATTAAGAGAAAAACTTTTGAGTAATTATTTTCACATTGCATAAACATTAAGCTTCCACTAGAATTAGACGAGATCTAGTCCAGCAGCACTACAGAAAATATTTCGGTTTGTCGGTTATCACCGACAAACAGCAGAGAAAGAGAGAGTGAGAGAAAAGCATAGAGATACATGAAATGACCGCTCTTTTGTCTTAAACACAAGGGATTTGAGAGTGTGTACATGAATTAAGGATCTTAACATGCTTGGCTAGGCATGAAGAAGATATCAACGTTTTAGATCAGACTTTGGGTTAATGGATTTCAGTATAGATCTACAGAGAAATGTTGGTATTGCTTTGGTTTTTCATTTTAGTGCTGGAAAAATAAAAATCTTTTTTTTTTTTTTTTTTTATAATCGAATTGACTCATATTTGAAACACCAAAATAATTATTATAACCATTTAAAAGGTTATATTTTCCCTACAAAAGTAAAAAAAAAAAAAAAAAAAACTAAACTAAATAATAATAATAATAATTTTATTAAATTTTCTTTTGTTCTGTTACATTTTACCAAAAACGATTTCATTAAGAAAAAATACAAAAATAAAAGTGACACTTCTGTCACTTTATTTTGATAGTTTCATCTTAGTAAACGTAAAGGTGTGTGACTCTGTGCAAGTTCAGACACTGTTTTTCTTATCAGAAAGAGAAGGGTGGAAAATGTGCTGGTTCAGCCTATGTTTGATTTCATATATTATTTCAATCATACACAATTACAGGGTGAGATTAGAGGGCCCATGAGGGCCAGATAACCTTTTAAGGAGAGAATTCCCACTAGAGGGGTGACCTCTAACCTTAATGCTGCAAGCAATCTCCAGCTATACTGCTCAGTCAGAGTGACAGAGATCAAACACACACACACACACACACACACATACAAAGCACATACAAAGAAATGTTCCATCTCTCAATGTCCCTCAAGTGACAATTGATTTTGTACAAAAACACTTGTGCAAAAGTGTTTATATGTCTGATGTCAAAAAACAAAAACACAAAATTGTGCTAATGTAGAGTATGCAACACAATATCAAAATGCCAAGTTTCACTAACGGACATTATATATATATATATATATATATATAGAGAGAGAGAGAGAGAGAGAGAGAGAGAGAGAGAGAGAGGAGAGAGAGAGAGAGAGAGAGAGAAAGAGATAGATAGTTGTTGTTTTTTTCAAAAACAAGAAAAGAGAAAAAGACCATGACATTGGACAAAGTGATTTATGCAATGCACTGTTTTTTCAACACTCTCCAGGAAGGGTCACAACGCTTCCTGCCATCTCATCGATCCTGCTGCGCGGGTAATTGTGTACCCTGTTTAAATTTCTCCTCCCTTTCCACATCGCAGCCCCACCTGCCCAAAACCATATGTGTTTCCTGTGATGTGGACTAGGAAGTCACTGGGCCTTGGTAGCCACTTCATCCCACTAGCACATGACTGACAAAAAGCCCAGAGCGCGCCTGGAACACTACGCTTTTCAATGCAGCTGCTGACCACTCACTGATAAATGGAGCACGGTTTGTCTAGTCTTGACCACACCATGTAGAAGGCAGATTCTAGAAACCAGACTCTGTCTGTGCTTTGAGACAAATGTGACTAGAGGACTTCACATGAGGTTTGAACTTGAGCCTCTCAATAATGGGTGGCCAATTATAAGCATCTGTTGAGGCAGACACAATCTTCACCACCCTGAAGCATTGTGAGGTGATTTATCACAAGGTCATAGAAAGCTTTCTTCCTTGTAGTCTTTTGAAGAGATCTGTCTTTTATATATCTCAAACCTGAACATGTTTCTGAGCGAAAGACATCTAATTAGTGGAATATTTGTAACAAATCAATGATTAAATACTGTTTTTATTTACTGTGTTGTTTGTAAACGTTGTTAAATAAGGAGAAGAATACAGTAATAAAATAATAAATATGAATAACATACAATGATACAATAAATCAATAATTTGAATTTAAAACGTATTTATTAGTAATTCATACACAGCCATACAGCAAAAAATACAGTAAAACAGTAATATTGTGAAATATTATAACACATTTTAATAACTCATTTCTATTTTTATATACTTTAAAATGCTAATATTTACCAAATATATATTTATTATTATTATTATTATTATTATTATTATTATTATTATTATTATTATTATTATCATTAGTGTTGAAAACAATAGGGCTGCTCAGTATTTCTTGAGGAAAACAGAATATTATATATATATATATATTTTTTTTTTTTCAAACATTACTTTTAGTCAACTAATGCATCTTATATGTGTATGTGTGTGTGTGTGTGTGTGTGTGTGTGTGTGTAATTTTGTTCTGACATGCTATATCTTTCAATTGGATTATAAATTGCTGAGTATATACAGCTGTATAAAACAAAAATTGTGTCCATCCGTCTGTGTATGTGAATATTCAGCATTTTTATACACATCTGTATCTTTGTGTATTTCTTATGTTTATGAATGTGTACAACGATGGTTGAAATTGTACTGTTCAATATACCTTAATGAGATCAATAAAAGACTCAAAAGTTGTCCCATGACTATGAATGAATAATGTCATGCATAATCTTGCAGATCTTTCTGCACAAATTCTTCCAACATACGAGTACAACAGAGAACTCAGAACAGGTATGCTTCTTTGCCTTTATTCCTTATGCTTCTCCCCACCTCTCATTCTCCATTTTTTTCTGTTATATTTGACATGTCTTTTTGATGGCAACTGCCCTGACTTTCATTTGATTTAGGTAGAGTGATAAATTTTGTGTCTTCTTCCTTTTCCCTCTTTCTTCATCCATGGTTTCAACAGGAGCCATCTGTGCTTGATAAAGTCACAGAAATAACTGGTCAGGGTAAACTACTATTTAATGTGCCTCTCAAAACATTGCCTTCTGCCTGACCTTCTGAAATGTGTGACAAGAGCCTGGGTAAACTGCACTAATGCTCTTAAGGTTAAGAGAGTTTAAAAATGTTGCATGCATGCTGATTGTTGCCCTTCTAAGTCAGGCCCAGGCTGAAACAACAAACTGATTTTTGTTAGGCTGCTTTAGGTCTGAAAGAAGATGGAAAGGCGAGTGATAGAAAGAAAGACCAAGACAAAATGAGAGAATTCCCCACTTAATGAAATACATTTTTGATTAACAGAAACATATGTAGTGGGGTACAAAAGTTTCCATTAATAATCTTTGATTGAAATGGATGTAAATTTTTCAATATCAGTTATGCTAATGTAAAACAGTGGAAACTGTAATATATATTTTTTCTCAGTATTCTTTGATAAATAGAAAGTTCAAAAGAACAGAATTCCTTATAGAAAAAAGTCTACAACATTTCAAAGGGGTCATATGATGCTGCTAAAAAGAGCATTATTTTGTGTAACATAAACATATATTTGGTGGTGTAATGAAATGCGGATTAAGGTAAAACATTATTTTCCCCATAATGTACATTGTTGTTTCTCCTCTATGCCCCTCCTTCTGAAAAAAGTCGATTTTAACAAGGCTCATCTCTCTGAAAGCGAAATTGTGGTGTGATTGGCCAGCTATCCAGTGTGTTGTGATTTGCCGAATGCCTCATGCGTATGATGGAAATGTTATGCCTCTTAATTGTGATGCCTTGTCCGACCGGAAGCGATGAGACAAAAACATAAAACCCATTATAAACATGATATAAACGTGTTTTCTTTAGGAAGGCAAAAGCAAAAAAGTTTTGCTTTCTCAACGAAACAGTGCCACACAGAGTGAGAGTGAGTTCGAGCCTAGAGTGAGCCACGGCCGGCTTGAATGAGGAGAGGCAGGCGGCTTGAGAACTGTGCGGCAAGTGGATGCTACAAAGGATCGGACCTTTGTCTTGCAGCAACCACATGTGACGACATTGACCTGGACGCCGCTTCATCCATGGTTAAAGCAGTGTATATTTTCTCAGCGACCAGCACGGATCATGGATCCAGGCATAAAGAAGCGGATATCGTCCTCTTTTGAAGGCCAAATAAAGTAGTTTAGCTTTCACAGTGAAACACACAGCATCTCTTCGACATGGCGGTGGGGGCAGCGGCAACAACAATACTACAACAAGAATAAAATGTACGCCTTCTTGCTTTGCTTGAACATCTGGGCGGCGTTATGCAAATCTTCCCACATACTGACGTAGACATGTGGGGGCGGGATAGAACGAGTTGTTTCGGGGGGTGTGGACGCATCATATGACCCCTTTAAATGTTTAATAATAAAAAAAGCTGAATAAAAGCATTAATTTCTTTAAAAAAAGAAAATCTTACCGACCACAAACTTTTTGAAAGGTAGCGTTTGTAATAATAAAATAATGAACATAATCAATTTTCCCTAGTTGTCCCAGAATTTTGAGACCCCAGTGTTGGTCAATTCCTATTTTCCACCTGTTTTGATTTAGTAGCTACTTTACTTCTCGTTTGATTTATTTAGCGAAGTAAACATTTATAAATCGCATGTTCTGATTTTCATGCGGAATACAACAGTTTTACATTGTAAAATAAAAAATACCGCCATTTATTGTGTATGGGTCGCTGAACATGAAATTTACTGTGTGCATCAGTGAAGAAAACATTTACAGAGAGAGCGACTGACCACGTATCTGTTTCCACACCAAGTAAATGGCTCAGTCAGTCAGACGTGTGGCTGCTTGCCCTTGGGCTTTATAATGCTTTACTTTGGGTGAGAAGAACGTCAAAAAGATGGATCAACTCCAATCTTAATTAAGTTGACAATTTAATCAATTGAGATACCAGCTTCGTCTTAAAGGTGGAATTCTCTCTGTATGATCTATTGGTAAATAAAAGAATACACTGGCAAATAATAAGAGATTTTGTGTGAGAGAGAATACAATTGAATTCATTTTCAAATGTGCTGCAAATTATTTAGAGCAGCGGCCGTGACGAATTGCAATCCCAACATGAATATTCGAAATCTAATGATGACAGGCTGGAACATGGAGTGATTTTTAGCATGTCACTTCCTGAACTTTATTAAGCATCTCTAAGGTGGCCTCCTTAAACAAAGCTACGCTCACATGGTAAATGTGTGCACTGTCTTTCTTTTACCTGTTCCTTATTTACACAGGAAGCACCAGACTGCCACACCTTGTCAATCTACCTCTCAGAGGAATGTGGGTATTTACGGTCAACAGTATGACGTAAATCTTTAACTATCAGCCTCACTTCAGGGGGATCTTTCATGCACCATTGACATTGACATACACGCTAAGCCCAACAAAGTAGCACAGAGCTTACTCTTTCCTGCATGTATAATCCAGTCATTTCTTGCTTCTTTTTTTCTTGTGTACAATTGCATGTCTAGACTGAGCTTCTTTCTGTTGTTGCCTCCAACAAAGCTCTGGGAAAACTTTAAACTCGCCTTCTCATGCCTTCCTTCCCCCTTCAGCTACACATCTTTAGCCAGAGATATTAGACAAAATGTCTCTGCGCCCACGCAAACATACAGTCACCAACCAGCCCACCGATCTCCACCCCCCACTGAGCAACACGAGCACTATGCACTAACCTTTTTCTGTGTGTTCCGCTCCTTTACAGTTATTATTGTTTCGGGTTCAAATGAAACGGCGAATGAATTCATGTTGCAAAAATAAAATAAAATGTAAATAAATAAAATATGTGGAATGATGAAGTAAGCATTCAATTGTTTAATAGTGCATACCTAATAATGTTTGGTATTGCCATTCCATAACAGATATTAAAGTTATAGAATTACTAAATAATGTATATATATATATATATATATATATATATATATATATATATATATATATATATATATATATATATATTTTAGCAACAAGAATTTTCACATGGAATTCATTTTAAAAAGCAGCAGGTGAGTTTATCCTGGGAATCCTTCACAAACTTGGTCACCCTGAAGGCCTGCATTCATCAATATCCTGCTTGCACTTTCACACAAACATTTGCCAACCCCCTCCTGCTCCGTAACAGTTCAAAGCCCTGATAATTGTTCCCACAATTCTGTGCATACAGAACAGCCTGAAATAATCCAGAATCGTCGCCATGACACTGATGAAAATGAACAACACGCTTGTCGTCTTTTCATTCATCGCAGAATTATTCCTGACAGCCTCTATTGATTAAATGGTGTAGATCAAAAGGCAATTAAAATAGTGATATGTCGTCACATATTATTGTAAAATGAAAGGCCAAACAGGCGGCGAATATGTTATCTCATCTTCTGAAATTGGCAGATTAATTAAAGAGCAGGTTTCGGATTTGTGCTTTTACTCCTGAGAATCTCTGCAAAACGGTCGATTGACGTGTGACCCAACATTTCACACCTGTCATTTTAAAAGTTGGCATACATTAAAAAGCAATCAGTCTTTTTAAATACTTAATTAAATAACTATTTTTTTTTTTCAGCTACTTTTTTTCCTTGACTATTTTTGTCTCATATTTATGCAGTATAAGTAAAAAAAAAAAAAAAAAAAAAAAAAAAAAAATATTGGGGTGCAGTTCTTAAAAAAATGCCCTCACTGTTCTCCCCACTTTTTTCTCAACACTCCTGTCCATACAGCAGCTGGTCGCACAACGGCTCCCTGAAGGATAGATGCTTGTGATGGACAATGAGCCTGCAGAGGCACCGCACTGTGCCACTGGGAACAGCTCCGGAATGGGAATGAAAAATCTTTAATCTAGAATCACAGCTGTCCTCCCCTCGTTACTGAAGAGTCGCACCAGAACTCAGACCCCCCTCCCCATCCAATTCAACTCAAAGCCAATGGCTCCCCATGGTACTGTTGCATCCTGATAAAATTGGAACTTTCACACAAATAGTTTATGTGAGTTCCTCTCATAAATCGAGGCATGTGCTCTCTCTCCTATCAATAAAACCCTAGTGTTCAAAGGCTGTTCGACACAGTCATTTGCCATGGTGTCATTTAATAGGAATCAAAAAGAGATTCTTCTTTTTATGTCTGACTTTATGAAGTTCCTTTTATATGCACACAGGAGTATACAACCTTTCAAAATGCATTATCACATTTTGTTTTGCTCAGGGTAAACTCTTTCAAAGATAAATGCTTTTAGACTGACATAGGTAATCATAGGCTGTTAACCCCACATCCTTGTAAAAATTGAGAAAATGAGCACTTTGTTTTGTTCTTATGGCTAGATCCATGCGTTTAACCTCAGATTTTATTACTACACTACATTTTACAAATCTCTCTCTCACAATTTCTCACACTGCACTCTCTCAGAGATTTTCTTTTTTTGCTCTTAACACAAAGAGTTCTTTCTAAACAACTGAGCCTACATGCTGAATAACAGTTTTGTAACAAATGAAACATGAATATTAAATGTAATGACGGAAAGAAAAGATAATTGTAACAGTTTATATATATATTAATATATATATTAATATATATATATATATATATTTTTTTTTATATTTTTTTATTTATTTTATTTTTTTTGGAGTTGGACACAAACTACAAGGCAGATGTTCAATACATAATACTCGTGATGTATATTTGTAATGGTGGTATGTGATGAATCCAAAAGTTAATGTTTACACCCTAACATGAGTCAATTACACAGTAAAAACATATCTAAATATTATGATGGACATGTTATAACAGTCACATCAGAACATGTATGGAAAATACATCACCAAAAGAAGAAGCTTTTACTTGCACAATTTTGTATTTTTTTTTTTTTTTTTTACGCTTTTAAGCATTGCTAAAAATTATTGTGAAATGTGTATATTTGATTATTTTCTATGCACACGTAGAAGAAAAAAAAGGGGGGAAAACTGAGTAATGATATAGATCGGAAACTGCAGTTATTTTTTATACTGTGTGGTTTCATCTTTTGAGTAGCGGTCCCAGCACCACACTTTGCAAACCAGACCTATAAACAACACCAGGGATGTGCCAGGGGGTTTTACTTTAGTGTTCTCACATTGTACCAGTGGCAAAAGCTTCACTAGCAGGGTTGCAGATCTATCACTATTTCAGATTTATTATAACATCTCAAACACCTATATAATATTTATCCTATATTTCCCTGAATTTGATGTGCTGATAACATTTAAAATGGCAGAAATTTGTTGATAAAAGTAAGCTTTTTAAATTTCAGTCCACTTCACAATTTAGGAATAAACCCTGAATAAACATTGAAGTATACTCAAACATGAAGTCTATTGTCATGGCAATAGCAGTGGCCCTCATGAACATGTTATAGGCTCGTAGGCCAGAGAGGATTAATTAGGTCTCACTTTTTCTGTGTTTACTTTGGCATGGTGTTGCATGCAGAAGTCAGTCTTCCCCCAAAAGACTTGGATGCAGTCATGTCCCTGAAATGCAAGGCTTACTATTGTGATGACCTTTACAGAATTTATCTGCCACAGGTTCTGATGTTATGCTGGACCAAACGTGACAGATCATCAGCATTGAAACAGGCTTCTAAGAAGAAAACTACAACATGGTGGATAAAAAAAAGCATAATGTTGACAACTTATACAAGCTAATCTGTTATTATTCATGTATAAAAATGACATGGTGCATGCATAATACTGAGCTAATAAAACTTTAAAATAAACAGTCGAGTGAGTGAAAGTTGAGTCGTCCAAAACTTCAAAAGTGTGTCTGACTGCTGTGATTATGAGACGCTGTCTAAGAGTGCAAAAATAAGACTTAAAGAGATTAAATTACATGACAGAGCTCAGAGAATATATGTCTGCTGAATCACTCTGATCATGAGTGTACAGTACACTGATGGGTTTGAATTACAGCTGCACATGTGGTATTTGTTTTCAACATCAATTAATATTGATGATCCATTAAAGCATTCTCTGAGCAGCTATTTTTAAGATTTCAATTTAGAAGCAGTTTTATCTTATCTGCCTGAGACAAAGGACTCTATTGACTTATCATTCATATCATACTTATTGCTTCTGCAATTTGTTTCACTGATTTTTTTTTTTCAAATGTAATAAAAAGAAAAAAAAACTTAAAATAAATCTTCTTTGTTATAAAATGTAAATCAAGCCTATAAATACAACATCACATATTTCACTTTGCACTTTATAAAATTAGCTCAGGCCAGACGGGTGGAGTGTGTGTGTGTGTGTGCGTGTGTGTGTGTGTGTGTGTGTGTGTGTGTGTGTGTGTGTGTGTGTGCGTGCGTGTGTGTGTGTGCGGGTATGTCTGTCGTAGCCACACAAACCAAACTACTCAATCAGTCCTAAGCAAGAGGGAATGGGTCATGCAAAAGAAAAATCAAAAGAATTAAGGGGCTAAGAGTGAAAGTGTCCCTGCGTTCAGAGCTAGTGTGTCTACGTGTGTTTGTGTGTAGATCTGAGGACTATATTTCCCCTGGGTTGGATGAAGGGGTGTAAATCAGGAGGTCCAACCACACTGTAATGGCCCCTTTGGGTCAGTCTGCTGGCCCTTTAAATGGCTAAAAGCAATGGATGTTGGAAAGAATATACTGCTGAGAGTGAAGAGAAAGAAGAAAAACAGGTGAACTGGATCATTTTGTTTTGAAAGAGTAAAAGTTTTCATTAGGTTTTACACACAGAATAAAGAGATACTACAAGTGCTACAACGATTCCTGATCACTTCAGGGATCAATTTTTTCCAATGAAGGTAAGGCTGAAAGTGTATTGATAGTAAATCAAAGATTAAAATATATATTATATATATATAATGTAAATAATATGTATACATAATTTCTGCATTTTTGCATGACCTTTTTTTCTGAGAAATATTTTATATTTTTAACATCTATTTTGATTTGAACTTTTCTGCACTGTGGAGATTAACTGGTAACTCATGTGCCATGCTGAAAATCATTTACTTAATCTTGTATTATTGGTAAAAAATTAAAACGTTTTGATGGGGAACACCAGAGAAGGTTAGGGAAAAAAAACATTAAAAAGTAAAAAAAATTATAAACTTTTCAAGAGGATGTTGTTATACCATGTGTGAGCAAAGTCAGTACATTTTCATTCAATGTGATAACATTAACCAGCCTATTTGGGAAAAGTAAAAATCTGCTCTGCAATGAAAGGAAAACAACCTACTACAAACTATTTATGAAAACAAAAGAAAGAAGAAGAAAACTTTATCTCATATAATGTTTGATTTCAAACATGTTGTTTTGATTTAGTTTTTAATGTAGTGTGCTTAGCTTCTCTTAATTTGGTAAGTAACAGAGCTATACTGTATGTTTGTGTACACATGCAGATTTCTCAGAGATGATGAAGGTCACAGCCAAATCATTAGTGTTAGCATCAGTGGGGTGGATAGCATTAGCGCTGTGCCTTCCCATATTCCGCTTTCTACTCTTCCTGTAACCTTAAAGGTGGAGAAGAAAATGGAGGAGGATTAGTAGAACTCCAAATCATCCAATTTACTCTAAATGACTTCTTCCAGAAGGCACAGCCGCTGTGTGGCATGTTTAAAATGACATTTCAGTTGTAGAGGTAATTTGCATTCTATTTGAATCTGAACTGCACGCTGATATTAAGGTTTCTGCTAGCATTTTTGTTTAATTTTTTTTTTCCACTCAGTTCAAAGATACACACTAAGCAGCCGAGCTTAAGCATGGTAAGCACGACTCCTGTCAATCTGAGACAAAAGACATGGAGCTCCTATAAGCTCCTGAGGCATTCTGCCCTGTCCACTCATGACACAGAGCAAATCTCCACTGCATCGTTTCATCTTATTAAATAAAGATCTCAAACCGAACATATGTATCGGTAATATCACCAGCGAAATTCAAAGAAAGCACGGGAGGAGGTGAAAAGGAAGCAGGAGAAAAAAGATTATGTTCAGGTTATTACATGCGGCTGCACATCACGATGTGTGAGGTTGCTGTGATCCTGTTGCTAAGATACTTGGCTAATACCACGGAAACAAGCCCATATTGCTAATCTAGAGGAATCCATGCATGCCTCCACATATTTTGGCAGTGTGAGCTTGGACTCAATTACATGTAGTCAGTCCCTCACCTACAGTCTATGCTGTCTCCCTTTTTATCTCCATAAGCCCCCGAAGATCTGTAAGAAATATAGAAATGTGACACACTTTTGCCGCTATATTTGGTGGCCACAGGCAATTTAAAAAGGATTACACTTTGGGAGAAGGTTCTATGAAAGTAGAAAACATGTGCATCCAGGCATAAGAGTCCTTCAGAGAATGCAGATCACCTGTTTTGATATGAAACACATTTTTCGGTCCTCTCCATAGAATGAGAGCACTTAGGATTGTTAATGCATTACCAATATGCTCTATGAAAATTAGCATATAATGCTAATTTAGGACATTCAAATATAATTTAAAAGACAACTTTTTTTTTTTTTTTTTTGCAGTAGTCAGTGTTTTAGGCAAATTCAGTACATCTATACAATTATTTGACTGATTACTGTGTAGAGTGTAATAAAACAATATTTTATCAATCTTTTTCTATGACAGTCTTTATTTTGCACAGCTTAAGCTTCAACATAATTAGACAAATTCTGTGAAATGTAGCAAAAGACGCAAAATAGGTGAGATCATAGAGATATCAGCTCTAGCAATGAACTGGACCCTGGGGGTTTTGGTGTGAAAGTTTGTCACCTGTGTAATGGCTTAGCAGAAGTTCTATGGTCTTACAGAGGGAGAGAGATGGAGAGAGGACGCACATGCAGTCCAGAGTTCTGCTCAGACTCATCCTGGCTCGAGGCATTATGTCCACTGAAGGTACAGGTGAGGTATTGGACCGGTTACAGCCATTCTTCAGCAACCCTTCTGACCTGAAACATGGAAAAATGTAATTCAAAGAGTTAAAAATAAGTCAGTTAAATATATATATACACACACACACAAACACACATTTATTTAAAATAACGGCAATAATACGCAATAATTTGTAATGAAGCAAAAACAGCACTTTTATTATTTCTTATACACTACATGTGTGAATAGTGCGGTAAACATCAGTGTGTGTGTGTGTGTGTGCGCGTATCCTAGTAAATGTTACTGTGGACACTTTCTCCAGGCACATATTGTTATTGCTGCTAAAGAGTAAACAGAGCAGGTTAGATCAATATGGAACAGAGTGGAAGGGAAGACAAACCCTTCGTTCTTCCTCTCTATCGCTCCACTCATTTCTCCCAGTGGCAGCAGAAATAACCTTGTTTACTGGCGAAGGGTCTGGACGTTGACTGTCATCCCCGCGGTAATGGCAATGCGTGCATCAGATCAATAACCATCTGCACCAGTCCTCGAGCAATAACATTCAATGGGAAAGTCCATTTACTTTTACTTACCTTTCATTTAACCATAAGGACAGCCAGCCTGGGCAGTGTGCTTAGCTAAGCATGGGACCCCAAACACCACTAGTACCTTAAGTCGTTTTTTTTTTTTTTCCCTCAAAACTGGTGGCCGGTTGAGAAAAAAGAAGACTTTTCAAAAGAGAGATAAAGGCAGGCAGTATGGTATACCCTGTGGTACATCTATGCATGTGCAAAAGAGATAAGCTATGTCAGAGAATAATTTTCTACTTTGAGTGTGTGTGTGTGTGTGTGTGTGTGTGTGTGTGTATGTGTGTGTGTAATATATGTATAGTGTATAATACATATTTTATAAAATATATATGCATTAACTGCAAATATTATCATCATCAATGTATCATATGTGTATATTTTATATGTAGCATACATACATATAATAATAAATATATAATTGTTACATTATATTAATAACAATGATATTTCAGACAAAATAAATAAACAGACAGACATTTTAAAAAATATTTTTAAGTGTTCATTGTGTCTTCTGCCATCACACTCCAGGAGTTGGCCTGTATATGTGTCTCTGCTTTATAACAATGAATCTGGCTGGCCTCCCAATAACCCTGCTCCCATAGTCCAAGTCCACCTCCCCATCATCACACCAGCAGCAAAATATCCCCGTAAAAAAGCAACATTACCAAGTCAGATCCACTGTGAGAGACAGCTAGCAATGATTCAAGCAGTCTACTTCTAAGAACAGACTACTGACCATGCACACACACACACACACACACACCAAATGACTTGTGAGTGTGCTTAATGGGGGGTATGCTTGTTTATATTTGGCTCCCACTGTCATTGGCATAGGGCTGTCCCTTTTATGAAGTTTGAGGTATTTTTGCTAAAGCGTCACCATGCCTGAAAAGTGTCATCATCTTGTGGGAATGAATTCAGTGCAGCAAACTATATCCCACCCAGATAAACTATTTTTAAAGCAGCACATATTTACTTTTGAATAAAACAGCACATGAGCATTAAAAAGGTACCTTTTATAAAGGATTTACTAAAATACATAAGTTAAAGGAAACAGGCTTCATATGCATGTGCACTTATGGCATATTACATATATGTATGAGAGTATATGTATATAAATATACATACCCTCACACACATATGCTGGCAAATCTAGCATTATTATAGACCTGTGTTTGTGATGCACGAAAAGCCACTAGTCTTAAGTATTTATCGGATGTGCTTATGCGTCGCTATTAATATTCTCAGAATGCATGTAAAGACAAGGCTTATGTGAGAATGTTCCTTGGAGTCTTCACACACATCCTCTGGATTACTGAGACTATACCATATACACAGGCTTGTAAATGCTTTAGTAAAGAGTTTTCCACCTATTGTTATGGTTTGATAAATATAGCTCATCATAGGTGCACTTAATCTCTCTGTGAAGGTCACAACCTTACACATGTAACATACGTGTGCGCTCAAAAAGAGAGATGCGGAGTCTGTGTATGCACATCACCCTCATAATTTGCCTGTTGTTCCAGGTTGAGCTTCAAGCATGCTGGAATGCCAGGGCCGCCTGACAGAAGGCCACTGTACTCCCAGCAGTGACTCACTGAAGCATCCCAGCCATGCTGCATTGTAAAGCTCTAGGCCTGGCATCCTCAACTCCACAGTGAGGCATTAAAGCTAGGCCTGGGATTTCGAAGACTTCAGAAGCCACACACATGCAGATGTGTTTACGCCTGCCCATTGGTAAGATCATGTGTTAGTAGTACTGTTTCAGCCTTACGTAATCAAGTTGCTATGCTGGGCTAAAAAAAAAAACAAACAAAAAAAAAAAAAAAAAAACAATTTAGGTGATGCAACTTGAGAATAATTGCATCAATTACAATTTTACTGTTCTGGCACAGCACTATTCTTCTTAATAATATATTAAATACCGTAACATTCATTGTTTACAGTTCCCCTTGCAATATGAAACCAATAAACCTTTATTACTTCAGAATGTTTTTTTTTTTTTTTAATGCAGTAGTTTGTTATTAAAAACAGACTATTAATTTAGTGCTTTTGTTGTTGTACTGAAAGTTTTGTTTATACACAACAACAACAACAACAAAAAAATAATAATAATAATAACACAAATTACACAAGCAGGTCTGTATGAAACTTTTTGACTTATTTAAAATTATTCCTATGCACTTTGTACGAATACTTGCAATTTTCTGATGTGTTTATATATGTTCAGATACTGTATGTACTTCAGTTTTTTCTCTTTTAAATATTACAAAATTGTTAATTCCAGCTTTGAAACACTTAAATTATTTAGCCCAAGCAATTCAAAATAATGAATTCATGGATCTTTCGATTGTTATTACTGAAAGAATGCAGGAAGGGTTGCTTGATGAGATATGCTAATATAAGTAAGAACAGCCAAATTTAGGAAATTAAGGACTTGAGAGATATAACCTTATTTAAATAATAATAATAATAATAATAATAATAATAATAATAATAATAATAATAATTGTTTATTATTATTATTATTATTATTATTATTATTATTATTATTATTATTATAAGATTGGAAAATGGTAAAAAAATAATAATAACAATAATAATAATAATAATAATAATAATAATAATCATAATAATAATAATAATAATAAAAAATTGAGTAAAATATTCTACCTGCCATTTCAACAATCTAATTTCTTGTTTGTTCGTCTGATATGTATGGTTGTTTCTGCCCCCTCAGAATTACAGGAAAAGACTACTGAGAATTAAACTAGTGCTCTACAAAGCGAAGGTATATATACTTGTATACAAGCACATAGAAAATATATGAATTATTCCTCAGTATTTGTAAAATAATGTTGCAAAATCCCCCAGTTGTAGTTAATCGAGGATTGCTTTCACAGGGGTCTCTCAATCTCTACAGGTGCTAATGTTCAAATTGTAGCTACAGGTGCTAATGTTCATCTGAAGTCTTTAGCAGAGAAAATGCATAGCCAAATGACAGTAAAATGAGTATATATATATATAAATAAATAATAAAACAATTATGTTAGACAATTATGTTACTATTTATCTGATTTATTAAATACAATGTAAAAGGCTGATATTTTCATTAAAACCTCACAAACAATACATGTGGTCCAATTTGTATCCACGCAGTTTCACACAAACCCCATATTCTTTCTCAGAATTACTTTCAACCCCCAAAATAACATCAACATCAAAAAAGCATGAGATTGAACTTACACACACAAACACACACACACACACACACACACACACACACATATACATATATATATATATATATAGATCTTAATTATTTTGGCCCCAGAGGGTTAAACAAACTCCTAAGTGGAAGCAGAGGGGTAGCTCTGTTTTTTTCTAGCTTTACTGGGATTTGGTTCAATTGGTATAGAGGTGCACTGCAAAAGAGAGCAACGGGAAAGACAGCCTCGGGCACCTAGCTGAGGATTTGACCTGCTCTTGCAGCACGGGAGAGAAAGAAACCGAAAGAGGGAGAGACAGAGAGAGAAAAAAAGCCTGCTTTCCCACACTCTCCAGGTTGGGATTTTTAAGGCTGGATATACCGGTGCCTTTATAGGTGTGTGTATTTTCAGCACTTTTCTTGGCAATAAGTGCGTGAGATGTTGAACAATTCAAACACTGTGCTGCCGTGCCGACCCCAAGGCTCAGCTTACATTCTCAAAATTAAACAAATAATAATAATTAAGAAAAAAATCTCAGCTCAGAGTCCTTGCACACAGAGGCCTCATACGTTCAGCCGAGTCACGCAATGCAGCTCGACGCGGCACTATATGATACAAGGGAATTATAAGCTAAGACTATCTGTGTGTGTTGCCAGAAGTTCAGAGGAGCAACCAAGTCATATCCTGCACCTTTGAAGTTCATCAGCTTGCGTTTTTAATTGATATTTTAAGTTGTTAAGTTGTTTTAAAATAGCTAAAATACCAATAATACTGTATACATTTTTTTTAATTGCAATCAGTTTTAAACATTTCAAGAAGTACGGTTTTAAAATCTTCCATTGCTATAATTTTAATGTGATTATCGAGTCAAATTCAAGTGATAATTCTGGTGTGTTTGTTTTTGTTTTGTTTGTTTTTTAAGTGTTTTATTATGGAGTTTTTTTTTTTTTTTTTTTACTTGTATTTTATATATTTAGCATAAAAGAAAACTTTTGCATCAGGCTAAAACAAAGTAAGTTAGTCATCTTTAATCTTAAGCAACTATTCATAAGAAACACTGTTGCTTTGTACTTCCAATTCTGCTACTGGAATCATCTCTCTTTTTTATTTTTTTTTATTTTTATTTTTTGCTCCATGTATTCTTGCTCTTACCTATAGTACATTTCTATTTTGCTGGTATTTTTGGAGGAGAGTTCTGCTCTACTATGGTTATGATAATTTGATCGGTGAAGACATAGATATTTGAACTGGAAGAACAGGAAGATGCAAATCCCCCGTAAATCCCTGTGCCATACAAGCCTCAGCCGACGGTGCAGTTTAATATCTGCAGCCATGATTAAAAAGAGAAGGTGAAGCTCCATTGTAGTAATAAGAAGGATGAATGTGCAACACAGGGGCTGGGAAACGAGGGGAGGGGGGATTTTCTTTTTTTTTTTTCACTATTTATTTATTATTTTTATTTATTTTTTTTGATGACCTTTCATCTCCCCATGTCTATGAATTATAATTCAGAGGATATGAAATCTGACAAGGAACTTTTGTTGTCCCTCAAGGCTCCAGATAATTTAGATTATTGTTCTGGTACAAACATTTTACACAGGGTCACAGGTATTTTTTGCATTCTCACTGGATAGCATAGATAATGTGCAAACTCTTCCTAAAAAACAAAAAACAGAATACATTTAGATTTGTAAAAATATATATATATATATATGCTTTTTGCTTTGAATAATTTATTAATAATCATTTTATGTAATCATAATTTAATGAATTTAATTTAAACTGTCAACATCATAAGGTTTAAAAATACTGAAATTATTGTAAACATAACAGTGTTCGGGCCGCTGGATTAATTGAAGTTAAATCGCAAAGGCAATAAATTGCGAAGCCACATCATCTCACAGAAGGATTTATTTAAAACACATTATGAAGTGAGTTTGGAGTTAAAACTTTAATTAAATGTAGTATTTTCATATTCTTTCAGATGGAGCAGCATAGAGCCATAGTTCACTGGCTATATGCAAACAGCTTTCATAATCGCAAAACGAGTTCTTTGATTTCATAATCGCACGATTAAATCGTATCATTCAAATAATCATACGGTAATAAACAGTGTAACATTTTTCACTGTAATCCATTTGATAGAGGCTTTATCAAATTTCTGCAGCTTGATCTGAACCCAGGCTTTTTCTCTCGTTCCCACATATTGAAAAGACAAGCTTTGGCCCTGGCTGTGATCATACTAAGTAGGCCACAGTTCAAAGACAAAATATTTGCAAAGACATCTTTCATACTGAGTGAATGTCTACCATCTAATGTTGACGTGTTCTTAAGAGATAACTGACAGCTTTAGACTTCAATCTGACCCGTCACTGTAGGACTTACTAAATAACTCAAAAAGAGCAAGGAAGCAGAATAAACAGGTAAGCACAAATTTTCACATTGATTTTCCCTTTACCAGTTAAACAATATAATTGAAAAATACATATTTTATGTGTGCTAGCAGGCAATGCAAATCGTTACAATGGAGTGAAAACTGGTTCTTTATGCCTGTATAATATGATATAATAGTGATGGATACTATTTCAATTTTGTAAAATTCAATTCAGTTAAATAAAGGTCAGCTTAGTATTTTGTCTGTATTGCATAATTTCAACAAAAACTGAAAAAAAAAATACAGAAGAAAATTTTACTGTACATTATTTCTGTTCAGATTGGTACATCAAAAGTTAAACGCACCTATGAATGTTTAAAACAAAAAGCAAAACAATGCAATCATTATGAATATAAAACTGATAAGAACATGACTTTGGATGACACTTCTTTTACTTTGTTTCTAGACACTATCAGAGTCTTAACCACCATTCCATTCAATTCAATAGGACATTAAGTCATGGATGAGTCATTGGGTCGATTCTGTTAGCAGAACTATAGCAAACTCTCTAATGCAAACCAAATTGGGTTGCTGTTTTAAAATAGCAAGGCAAAGGTACACATACAGAGGTTGAGGGCAATAGACTGAGGTTATACAGGTCAGAGCAGTCTCCTATCATAAAAAGACAGACATATTTACAATTGGACAAGCAAGTAAGGGAGTACACGTTCACACACACGTCACTGAAAATACCAAATAATTTCCAAAAATGCTTATATAAAACTATATATATATATATATATATATATATATATATATATATATATATATATATAAACATTGTGATTCTGTAGGAATATTAAGTGCATTGCATTGCCTGAGTAATATGATGTCACTTTGAGACAAATAAAGCACTTTTGCAGTTTTTGAGCATTTGTGTTTGAATGTGTGTGTTTACCAGTGTGAAATAAATGTCTGTCACACTGCACACTTCTGCGTTGTCCCCTCTGCCAGGCTGTTTTCTCCTAACACATTTATCAGTTCTGGAGACTGCCAGCAAAAACACTGTAGTAAATTAGGCACTTGCCAAGTGGCATGAATCACCAGTCTAGTCTCAATATCACTACGGCGGAAAGAAAGAGTAGTCGTAATGATGTAAAGCATGTGAAGGTCGTCCCTCCTCTGTCATCAGTAACAGTTAAATGTCACTCTACAATTCCCACTTCTAACAGACACATCCTTGGACTTTCCAGGTGTGGTCAAGACCTTTTGTTGTTTGATTTTTTCCTTATTATTTGTAATGCCAGCCCTTCAGCATTTAAAATCCTAAAATACATATTAACAGCTATTATTGGAAACTTTCAAAGTCTAGCCATAAAGTCCGGTAAATATTTGTAAAAGGTTTAATGGTTAAAATAGGACTCCTTACCGTGCATCATTTACGAATGGGAGCTGCTGACATGAAACTTAAATCTTAGGACCGACGTTATGACTCCTGATTACAATCTACTCCAATTGTGCTTCAAAACCAAGTAAGCTTCTTAAGAAAACACCCCTTGCTGGGTAAAGTGAACACAGACAGTGTTTAATTACAGTGCTGGTTTCTAATGCAGCTTCTATTTTTTATAGAGTTTTTGTTCATGAACTAACAGTATTCTTTTCACTAAAAACAACATCGTGAACTTCCTGGAATGTTAAAAATATTACAGTGAATCACATTTATACACATCATTTGTATATAAAGCACTGACTCTGTGCTCAACTACAGCTGTCATTGTTGCTGCCCCCTGGAGATTGTGACTATGAGGTGCTTAAATTGGTAGTGACAGACATACAGTTACACAAAGAGAAATACAAACAAAGTGTAAAAACATTAAAAATGGCCATAAATCATCAATATATTTGTCTTTTTCCCCCAATACCATAAATTCATATTTGCATTGTTTAAAGCTGGATACACATCAAGTCATGTTAGGCATAAGAGTTATATGAATATCATCTGCAATAACACATAAAATCCTGACAAAAATTAAGAGAAACACATAAATGCTGATGTATTACCCTCTCCCTATCTGGCCATCTCTTTCAACTCCCATATAAGAGGTTCAGAGCAGATACGAGGGCAGCTGAGCTCTGGCTGTCCAGAAATGGTTTCCTTCACAACAAAGTATAAAGAAGTCAAGGTGAAATTCCCCGAGAAGCTGTAACTTTTCAACATGCAGTTGTATAGTCAGATAGATTTACACGCTTCCGTGACTGACTAACAAGGTCAAGAGCTGGAGACTAATAAAAATGAAAAAAAAAGAGAGAAACAGAACTCTCCTCTCACCTCCACTCGTGATCGCTCCACATTCACTACAAGCAAATATTAACAGATCATGAGAAAACCATGAGATCAGAAATATTACAAGTTATAATGACAGTACGATCACATGCAGAGAAAAAAAAAATTGGGGGTCAGAAAAGAAACAACAAAATGCACGGTTGCATGCTAACTCAGAGCACACTTTTTTTTTTTTTCGGCCTTCTCTCTTTCTATTTTCTCTCATGCACTGACCTGCGGCTTCCGATGTCACAGACACATTAAAGGCGAGTTTATTATCAGGCCAGAGAAAGACAACACACTCAGTGCCTGAATTATGACGACAGTTGGAAATCCGTTGTATCAAGCATGAAGCCAAATGGACTGTATTTCTTTTCGCTGTAAAAACATACATCACTGAGGGCTGAAGGGCAGACTCTCAGTAGGAAAGCGTTCTGTAGTCATGGCCCTCACTTAACCAGCACTGGGGGCCAGATCACTCTGATAAAGCAACTATTTAACTCTGACTTGAACTCCCACTGAAAATACAACCCTCATATGGCACTATCTCCGAGAGGTCGAGAATAAAACAGTGACGGGAAAGAAAATATCATGAGCGTCCGATGAGCCAGAGAAAGCAAACATTTGCTCAAATTCATAAGCTTGTTATTTGGGTTTGCCTAAGATCTTATCACCTATCCTGATCCAAAACACTTACAGATAGTAAATATTGTCTAGGGGGCTTAAACATCTCATTTTTGTCACACAATTTACATAAGCCATCTCTATTTTTTTTTTATTTTTTTTTATCAATTGCACAGTCTTAATGTTTGTGATCATCTAAAACAGTAGACATAATGTGGATACATTTACACACACACAAATATATATATATATTAATATTTTTTTTATTTTTTACTCACTACTATCCAACCAAAACAGATCTAAAACAAAAACCTAGACAGCTGTCAATCAGGCGTCTGTCACTAGTGAGTTTCCCAGGGTTGGGCTGTGCGCTGGCATCCCCACACTGTTTTCAGATAAACAGTTCCTATTACACTGCAAACAGCTCTCTCCGTGCCCTCCCCTCCCCCTCCGAAAACAGAGTCATAATTCAAAACAAATGATTCCAGGCTTTGATGAGAGCACTTTTATGGGTCACAGAGAGTGAACCTCCCTACCGACATCTGTTTGATTTTATCTACTTGAACTTTATCCTCAGCCGGAGATTTATCGGCCTACACTGGACCGAGCCTGTTAAAGTCGCCGTATCAGAGAGGGTGAGAGAGGGACCGGGGGCTGCGGGGCTCACCGTGAACGAATGAGCAAGTAAATGAGTGCAGAAGAGTGAGTGTGTGAATTAATTAGTTGCAAAGAGTGAATGAGTGATTAGTGTGTGACTGAGGAAAAAAACTATTCCCAATAGGAATATTAGGAATCTGTGAGAGGGGAACAGGCAGATGATGACAAAGATATCAAAAGATTTCATAAGGATTCCCCAAAGTTTTTTTTTTATTATTAATTTATTTATTTTTATGTTTTTTAAAGAAATGTCTTATGCTAACCAAGGCTGCATTTGTTTTATAAATACAATCATATTTGAATATATAAAAAAAAAAAAAGTGATTTGGCAAATCAGAATTTTTAGTAGCCATTACTCCAGTCTTGTGTGTCACATGATCCTTCAGAAATCATTCAGACATATGCTGATTTCATTAGTAGTAACACACGGGTAATTTGTTTCAAAATTATTTTAATGATGTAAATGTCAAAAGAACAACATTTATTTAAAATAGAAATCTTTTGTAACAATATTAATGTCTTGACTGTCAATTTAATGCTTCCTTACTGAATAAACGTGCAGTGTAAAAACTTACACTTTTACACTTAAAATGTAATTACAGTGGTGCATGCATAAATGTCTGTAAATTCTCTCTTCTGTTCGTCATGCTCTTAGTGTGTAGGTTGTGTAGCAGTAGTTTGGTTGCTGTACGTGTGGTTCAGACAGCAGGTCAAAGCCCTGGTCAGAACTCTGAGATTCCCAGACACTAAAGGGCCTATAACTCATTCCCAAGCCTGCCTTAGACCCAGTCTCCTCCTGGCTCTTTCCAGCTCTGAAATATCCTTTCAAAGGCCTGGCGCTGGAGACAGATACTGAGGTGTTTGAGATAAGGTTGGAGATGCATTAAGGGATTTTCCCTTTTAAAGTTGTCAAAGTTTTTTTTTTTTCTCTCTCTCTCTGCAACCCCTTTTCAGTCATACATTTTTCCCAGAGGCTATTGAAAGGAAACTGAAAAAAAATAGGTGAGCCAAAAAGAGAGAGCAGCAGCATATTAAGCACAGGGGGCTTAGGGCTTGTGGTCACTTCACAGCTCATAAAGGATATGGAGGGAGACTGTGAAGAAGGCCCAAATACTGAGAATTAAGGGACAAGGCAGAAGAAAAGCTCAGCTACATTTATAAGCATCGGTGGAAACCTCTCCTCAGGTAGAGCGCTGAGTCTCCAGCCAAGTAGGGGAGGAAAACTAGTAATACAATCTGCAACAAAGCACACTTTTGTACAGAGTTATATTAAAGACTCTGGGGGAAAAGTCAGACAGAAGGCCGACTTTGAAGACATCACAAAGAGAGTTGAATACTTCAAATGAACAGAAAAGACAGAAGGGGTTTTATGTCGGAGTTAGTTCTGCAAATAACTAAGTTTTTGATTTTAAATTTATTTAGAAAAATTGTGATTTTAGCTGACAATATGTTAATTTTAAGTTACTTGAAATTGGAAATTTAATCAGAATCACAGTGAATTCCTATTGAAAGCAGCTATGAATTTGCAATGAATTTGGAAATAATTTACTGGTTTGAGAGTGGAGATTCAGGGTTTGGGTCCAGTGTGATGTGATGTGACATCCCTGTTGAAAAAAAAAAAACAGCATCTGCTGATTAGGTATGTTTTGAAGCATGGCAGCTGGTTTGAGCTGGTATAAGCTGGTCCTTAGTTGGTCATGAGCTGGTCATCTGCTGGTCCTAAGCAACTAGCTCCTACTCAGGACCAGCTCATGACCAACTAAGGACCATCACCACCTCAAAGCAGCTGCCATGCTTCAAAACATTTTTACTTTTTAACAGGGATCTGTCAATCTACTATTGAAAAACTGTCAAATTACATTTTACTCCACATAAACAGCCTCCTTGTCTTCTCCTTTGTCTTCTACGCTCTCTCTGGAGTGGTTTAGGGGTTTTTGGAGGGGGTTTGTCCAGCTTGAGCAGAGACTAAAGTTAGACTGTGTTTGGGAGCGTAAATTGACTCTGAGCATTAAGCGGGATTAAAGTTGGGCTGGCTGTGGCAGGACCTGAACACATTTGCTGTTATGCACTGTTGCAGACCCCGTATTCATCTAAAGACTGAAGAGAGAGAGGTGTTTGTTGGAGGGGTTCTGCTAGCCCATTTGTTATTTTAAATGCATGCATTGAGGGACAAATTAATATTAATTAGTATAAAAGATCAGTTCTTGCCACTGAAGCATATGAGAGCAAATCATGGGGCAAAGAACAGCATTTGAGTATGTTTTGATTGCACAGTAATATAATTATATGCACCTACAGTAGGTGTAACCGAGTAAGTCAGTGCAGAGCGTGACAATGAAAAATGCAATGAAGCATAATTAAAAGTAAAGAAGTATTTTCTAAATTCTGAATTTATCTAAATGGCAGTATAATATTGGTTTAGTAAATGGCTTATATTTAGCTTGAAATACATGAGACTTTCAGGGAAAACAAATGTCCAAAAATGACTGGAATCTCTCCTGATAGCACTGCAGTGTCATAAATGTCTATAATCAAAAAGAAATTACTCACCATCATGTTACTTTCTTCTGTGCAACAAAAATGCTGAAGACTATGCTTGTTACTCTTTTCCATGTAATTGCAATAAATGTGAAATGTGATAAAAACCTTAAAGTGGTCCATATGACTCGGAGTCTATATTCCAAGTTTTCTAAAGTCATACGGTTTGAAAAAATTCAGTTGTTAGTCACTTATATGTTTCATTTTTTAACCTTTGAGACCAGATCAGAGTCAGGGAGTTACAGTTAAGAACAAATGATTCTTGTGAATGATTCATTTAGACAAGTTTTGTGAACAATGATTCAATGAATATGCTCTTTTTCTCACATAGATCATCCACATGGCTTTAGAAGACTTTGAATATAGCTCACACATCATATGGATCACTTATATTATGTTTCAGCATGTCATTTGTGTGTGTGTGTGTGTGTGTGTGTGTTTCAATGGTTTTTGCATGGGGAAAAAAGTAACAAAATGTATTTGTGTTATATTGATAAAAAAAAAAGTTTAACAGTTTAGAATGATACAAGAGAAAACTAAACAGAGAAACAAAATATTGTATTCTTTACACTTGCCACCAAGCATGTCTACATGGGACATTTCCTGTGCTAATGAAACCCAGAGAAGAGCAGTCAAAACTTAACTGACCTCTCAGCATGAGGAATCATCTCCAAAAACACCCTAAACATCACCATTGAGTATCTAAAAACGCCCCCCGTTTCGTTTTATGATTTTCAGCCTGAAGGTAACAATAAGCAATATAAAATGTGCAGTAAACGTAATGCTGCCAAACTGGCTGTGGCCAGTGAAACTGAAAGGGGGAAAATAAGAAAAAAAAAATTGGACAGACTTCCACAATTTGTAAACGAAGGAAAGAGAAAGCTGTAAAAAAAAAAAATTTTAAATGCATGAGAAATGCATCAAAAGTACACCAGCCAAATAAAAAGAAAAGAAAATTACATAGACTAACGCAAATATAAAACAGAACATACCACACGTCACACATTTACCCAAACATGTCATTGCTGCAAAACTAGTTAAAGGCTCTGTTAATGTTCTAAAAGCATTAGCAATGAAACCTTCAAAGTGTCTATCAATGCAGTTCATATAAGGAAGCTGAATTTTACAGTCCCTGGCATTGGCAAATAGTTTCCGAAATACATATATGTAAGCATTTCTCTCTTTTATTATTCAAAGAGTTTTATAGAGCTGGAGTAAATTACAGTGGCCTTGAAAAAGAAACCAAAAATCATCTCCTCCATCAGTTTGACTCTGCGTGTGCCAAAACTTGGCCTTTTAACTCTCGAGACCCCCTTTCTCCCGTCAGCATACACAGCATGCGAACAACAGATCTGACATAAATGAAAGAGCAGAGAGGCATAAAACAACACGGCGCTTTCTGCTTTCAGAGACTTAATACACTTGGCCACAAAACCCGATCCCACACACATGCACATTCAAAAACACAAACTTTTGATATGCTTTCAATATGATACATGTATGATTGCTCTATTTCATTGCAGATGTGACTACAACCCAGATTTGGCTACAAAACGCAAATGCTGAACAGACTAATGGAAGACATGGTAACAAACACACACACAAACACACGTACCCCCTCACAACCACCAGGCATTTGGGCTAAGATTAGACAAATTAAGTAGTATTATTCACGTCAGTGGTGCAGCTGTGCTTTAAAGTGGCTTCGCGTTAACTATCAAAATGGTTTGCTTTGAAAGCCACAGTCTTCCCATTCACTGGCTAAATGAAAAAGCCCTCCTGCTCCCGTTGGGTGGGAAGATGTTTTTATTCGCTCATGCAATGGAAAAATCATGGCTGCCTTCGACTGCACCGAAGGCTCTGGAATGACTCAAACATCTCCAAATCAGATGTTTTGCTTCTCTGGAAGAGGTTTATAGGGTGGTATTGGTTTTTCATCATAATTGACAAGTTTTTTTTTATAGCGCATGTAAGCTATTATGAACATGTATAGTGTATGGGAGTTTGTTCTGTAAATGTGTGCATACTGTCTAAATCCCGGCTGTGGGGACAGATGAACATGTGAGTCTCTCTGCGCTCTCCCTTTGAGCTGAGTATGGATGTTAAGCTATAGCTATAGACACAAGCCAGAGGGATGTGCATGAGTGTATGTGCAGTCGAACACCAGCCAGGGACAATGATGGATCTTCTACTTTCAGGCATATCATCACCTGCATGCATGTGTAACACACTGTGTCAATGAGTGTGAGTATAAGAGTGTGGGAGAAAGAAATGGAGAGAAACCAAGGAGAATGTAGATAAAAGGTTCCGGAAGACAATATATCTTTAGAGTCAACATGAAATCAAAATCGACTCTATCTGTTTTCTTAATGCATGTTACTGGTCTTATTGTGAACCATTTATCAGAGCATGTTATTCCAAAAAAAAAAAAAAAAAAAAAAACGAAAATGACTGTCCTTAAAATATGTCATCAAAATGTAAAATTTTCTCCGTCTGAAACAACTTTCCTTTTCTGCTGACATCACTTTGGCTGCACGGGCTATTAGATAATGTTAACCAATAGTCAATTAGCCATTTTCGTAAGATGTTTCTCTGAGAAGTAACACCCTCTTTTCACAATCCAATCAGGTTCTGGCCTAGATTTTTCTTGTGGAGTATCTTCTTCAATTTGAAATGAATAAATAATATTCAATATTTTAAATTTTCTTATTTTAATATTTATTTAAATACAAAATAAATTGCAGACAGTCATTTCAAAATCTGAGAAATCAATCTATATCTATCAATATATAGAACTAGAGAGTTTATTTGTTATTAGACAGACAGACAGTAGGGTCAAATTGGCTAACAAACATTTCAAATGTTTGCTTCTGAAGTGAGTTGACAAAAGCAGTTTTAGGTGAAATGAAATGGATTGATAGTTCACTCATTGAACGATGTAGAAACACAAATCACAGGGCACTCATTGCTGACAGAGGATGTAGTTATATAGACCAGTGATTTGGACTGGACAATCCTGTGGGGAGACTCAAATTAGTATGTGGCTCAACCAATAGCCTCATGCTCTTGGCAGCCTCGATGAGAATCCTTGTTCTGAACACGGATGTGCTTAGGTTTTGAAGCGGACGTTTATGCAAACATCCCGTTCAGCTGACCGACATGATCAAACGGAAGTTATAAGCCTAAAATAATGTGTTGTGTGTTGAAGATTGTGGTCCGTGCAGACCGTTTCCAACATTTGATTGAATCTGGCCTTCCTCACACCTCGGAGTAACTTGACCTGGCTCTCCTTCTGCCCAGCACCCCACCCAAAGCAAAACAAAGATTTGAGTTGCAGTTCCACATTTACTGAGGGATTATTCACCCTGTCTGTGTGCCTGGAACCCAGAGTTTATCATTTTTACTTTCACTGCCTCCATTAGAGAGAAGAAGTGATAGCAGCTAGGCTAGACTTGTATTAAGTTCACAGAAAGCCAGTGTGATGGTGTGTTGTTCGAGGCCCATGGTAACGTGACAATTCAAAGTGAGTCAGAAGTAAGAGTTACGTAAAACAAGGTACCAAAAAAAACAAGTTGAGCAATGATGTTCCCAAATCATTTCATTCAGATACGATGCAGCTGAATGAAATTCAATTCCAATGTTGATTTTTATAGTTTTGTCTCTTGAGGCATTGTAACTGAGGGATATTATTAATGATCATATAGGCCAACATGTGCATTGGTGAGAATGTTGACAATGCAGATCACAATTCCAAAGGAGAAAACACCCACGACGTTAAGCGAATGTGACTATAGCCAAAGACAAGACTTGTGGCGCTTGGCTTCCTGCAACACAAGGAATCTTTCTTCAGTTAGTGGCTGTTTGAAAAGCTGATAGTCCCTCCCAAATGAGCCATTAATGATTGATGAGTTTCTTTGTCACCATAACCCATACACAGTGTTCATTCAGCAGTTTAATGTACGTATTAAGAGCACAGGAAAGAGCGAGGGTGTGTGCGCGAGTGTGAATACATGTGTAGGGCCATTACTAAATGCATTTTTACTCTGCCGAATGTATGGGTGGGGCCCAACCGTTCCCCATCAACAATTCAGCATGCATGCCTAACGATGACTCCCAGAATATAAATATTTAATGTGTAGAAATTGTGTGCTGTCCATTTACAAGAGTAATTATGTTCATTCTCTGCATCACTAAAGTGGGGGGGGGCTGCAAAAAGTGCACTAATACTTCATATTGATAGTCAGAGCGCATGTGCACCTCTGTAAACACACACAGATTCAGAAGTTTGCAGTCAGTCAGATTTTTTTTTTAATGTTTTTGATAGAGGTATCTTATGCTCACAAAAGTTTCATTCATTTGAAGACCATTTATTTGAAATAAGAAGACCATTTATTTGAAATAAGAATCTCCTGTGTCATTAGAAATGCCTTCAATGTCACTTTTGATCAATTTTATCCATTCTAGCTTGTATTCATTTCTTTAAAATAAAATAAAAAAATTACAAAAAACTGAAAGATAGTTTGAGCAAATATTGACATTTTACAAAATAAAAACTGTTTTCTGTTATCCTACTGTGGTGCATTTTGATAAAGCCTGTGGCTTCTTGCTTGTAAAAGTCGACTAAAAGGGGCAATTTGAAAATTTATATCAGCAATTGGTTTTCTATCCTCTGATCACAGTGCAAAAAATATTTGATATAAGCATTAGCTTCAAATTTTGTAATCAGTGCACCTCTAATAGCTACAAAAATTATGACCACAGAACAATGATACACATGGAACTGCAAGAAATATGAACCGTTACACCCCTAGAGTGTTCATATGTGAAAGTGGGAAAACTTCAGAAAGAGATTCAAAAAGTGAGTCAGAATGTTTGTAAGTGTGTGCGTTTCAGATGGAGTGGAATCATCTCCCTCCACAGGCTGTGATTTATGCAAGGCACACTTGAACATATGAGTGGAGTCAGCATTTTGAAGATGGTGAAAAAATAGGTGGGGGGGAAGAGGGGCGACGCTAGAACCGCACTGTTTAACATTCACATGTTTTACATTTCCAGCCTCTGCCAGGATGACATTTCATTTCTTACTACAAGTCATCTTGCCCTGCCTAATTCAATTTACTCCACAGCCTGTCCCCCATTACCATCCTCCTTCTGAGAAGCCTCTTCAATCTCCAGAAGAAAAACTACATTTAACACTTTAGGCTGTTTTCATCGGCCTGAATAGAGAGCTTTGATGCCATGGGTTGCAAATGAGTGTATAAATAAAAATCGATTGTCAAATTTTCTAATTATATCTTGTAGTTTGATTGTCTAGACCAAAGGCCCAAACAAAGGAAGCTCAAAGGCAGTTAACGGTAGCAGGTTAAGGGCCACACATCTTTCTCTAGTTAGTTGGATTGCTGAACGGGGTAGGTGATTAATGGAGATTTCTGGGGGATTCTTCTCCAGGGTATATTCTCTCGGAAATAGCCCCACATACCCTGCTGTTCATTTGCCTCTCATTCTGTGACTCTCTGTCTGTCTGTCTGTCTGTTGATGTTACTTCTCACTTGGTGTCTGATTCAAGATTCAAAAACCTTTCTCTGAGCTTCCAAACTGTCTTATGAACTTGTCCAGTTATATTTTTACATATCTTTCCAGTGATAGTCCATGTCAAGCTGTCTTTGTAAAGCCATCCTACCAATACTTTTTAATTTGTTCCATCCCTCACACAGATGCACTTCTGAAGGTTAGAGCTAATTTAAAACATGGCACAACCATTACCAGTACATTCAGTACAACATCAGTGTTGGCCAGACAGACAAGAATCACATGCTCATCATTCATATGGAGATGGTAAATAGGGTGTTCGTTTGGTTCTCAATAAACATTTATTCACTTTCTACTGTCATTTTAGATCAATTTACTGCATCTTAGCTAAAAGTATTAATTTCTTTGGGGGGGGGGGGTATTTCATAGTATTTACAATACTATGACAAAACAAAAACAACAGTAATCATTTGTAGAAGTATTTTACAAAACTGACATTTTTGGAAGGAGCTCTTCATTGATTCCAGTAATAATAACTCACCAGCAACGAACCTCAGTGGCCATTTTCAGTTGTGAAGTATAACCTGTTCTTCAATTATTTCATTATAAAATTTTTAAGTAGATGAGCAGAAATGTTGTAAACAATGTCTCTGTTGTTTCCAAATGTTTAGTTTTCCCCAAAATATGGTAATGTGCTTTATAAACCTGATTTCAGATCCCATTTCTAAACATCACATTAGCATTACTGTACCATATTCATCTTATCTAGTTGCGAGTTTGAAATCTTTGCATGAAACAAGCAGTATAGTATTCGTACCCTCTGTTTAGACTATAGAGCTGACAAAATGCTTAACTTAATCTGACTTGACATAAGCGCTTTGGGTCTCCAGCATAGGGAGTCGTGAGAAAGTATTAGTGGGGTTAAGTGTGCAGGTGAGCAGTAGGCTATATAACAGGCAAGAAAGGGGTGCAACAAAGCCAGCAATACACACACTCAACTTTTTTGCGTGTACTTCTAGCACATCTTTAGCATTCTCTGCTTCAATTTAGTCTGTGACAAATTAGCATATTCTGCTATACCATCAGATGCTGCTTAAAACAATCAAAGTTTGTCCCAGGTAAGGAACAGGATTACTTTTTCATTTTGTCTCCTTTTTTACTCTTAAATCTATTAACTATGTATTGCTTTGTTTTTAATACTCTGCTCAGGCCAAGTCAGGGTTGACCTTTTGCTTACATTTTTTTTTTTTTTTTTTTTTTATAAAATAGCATTTAACATGAATATCAGATTCAAAGTGTGTGGTGAACTCTAATGTGTGTTTGTGAAAGGGATTAGCAACATTGTTTCACAAATACAGAAACAACTGGTCTAAATCTGCATACTCTTTGAATACGAGGAGTACTAATGAATCATTTTACATAGCAAGGGGAAAACAGAGAGCTAGTAAAATCAGGAGAGATTTTTTTTTAAAGGCCTCAAGAAGAAAAGCTGAGAAACCAAACCCTAGCATGCTCTGCCAAAAACTGGTTAGCAAGCCTGTTAGCTTTTCCTAGGTTGTAACTTTTTCTATGCTACTGCCATGTGTTCCTCGGGATGTACAATTTTTCTGCCAACACTTTTCTGAGCTGCATCGGTACATCTACAACACAGAACGATGCACTAAAAGTCACTTTCAGAGGCTAATGCCGAAAAAAGATCCACATTTATGAGTAGATATTTTTCTGAATTGCATTGTAATATTTTAATTCCAAAAACATGTCGCCCACGAGCTATTTGTGCACATCATGTGCATTGGCGGTTTGTAGGCAACAACTTGAACGTGCTTGGTGGCGAACATTTGTTTGTGTTTTTTTTTTATGCATACGTGCTCCCAATTTCAAAGGGAAGCATGCGTGAAACACTATGTGGCTCAGAGTCCCGCTCCAATGAGAAACACATTTAAGCATTCAGCGCTGAAATGTCAAACCCAGAGCTGTGCCAGCACAATAAGGAGAATGAGAGAATAGATTAGTGTTTGAACCCTGCCTGTTGTAAAATGATGGAAAATAAATCACAAGGCTTTAATCATTGAGATTGTAGATCTCAGATCTTCTACATTCCAAAGTGGGATGCACATGAATGATGATCAGAGGGAAATTTGCATACACAAACTTAATAAGAGAAATATGCACAAGCACATGAGGTTGTTTGCACATGATCCCTTAGAAGAAGTGGAGAAAACTAGAACTATATATGTTTCAAGACAAATTAATGATTTTTAAATAAATTATTTTTGCTGCAAGGCCATTTGGTATAAAAGCTTTCAACACACCTCAGAGACTAATTATTTAAGAGATGACAAGCAATGGCATTGGAAAGACCACCAGGACTCTACTTTCATTTTAAGTGGAAGAAAAAAAAAAACTGTATGAAAAAGCAAGCAAGGAGTTTCCCCAAACTTAAATTGAATTCAGAAAAACATTAATAAAAGGCTGTGACATTTCCCATTGAAACGTATGACACTGAAAAAAAAAAAACAGCTTTTTTTTTCTATTTTAAAAATGGAAGCACTTCAGTGTTGAGGGTTTTTAAATTAAATTAGGATCCTCTTGAAGTCACATTTACCACGGCTGACATTTAACAACATCCTGTGACCTGAAGGTTGACAAGCTTTTCATTAAGGACTGCTGTGCTCTGCTCTTGCATATTAAAGACATCTTATTTCCATTAGCAAAATGACTCACTGAATTTTCACAGATTTTCAAACTATCTAAAAAGCATTCTGAATTGCAAGTAAGTATTCATATATAGCAACTATTCAATATCCGTCTCATTGAACAAACATACCCTTCCTAAAAGTCTGCCTGCCTTAATTTCACTCAAGGGGAGATTTGTAAGAATCAGTGAAACTAAACCCTGGACTTACCCTCCACACACACACAGTTTGCGAATGAAATGCAGAGGCCCGAGCGAAAACATGCTCCCCCACACACAAACAAATGCTATTTAAATCAACCGTACAGTGTTACAACTGTGACAGGCCGAGTGTGTTGATTTATCCAAGAGGAAATGTCAGATGATGGACACACAGGCCCACCTATTACCCGTCACAGCAGGGTCTCTGCAGACTGAGCCGCCTCGTGGATCACTACCACCCATTTGCGAAGGCAGTTTTATGAAAAGAAAAGAAACGAAAGCGAAAGGGGGAGGGGGAAAAGTTCTGAAACTAAACCCAATGCCCACCTGTCCGTCGACTGAGGGGGGTTGGACAGAGCTGAAATAAAGTCCTTATGAGAGCACTGTGATCATAACCCTTACAGCTGTCTCTCACTGGCCCCGAGACCCCGACATCACACACACCTGCGTTCCTGCGAATGTGGACACATACATTAATGTCCATAAACAAACAACTACAAACCACTAATTACACACAGGCATATGTGTGCCTGCACACGCTACACATCCTTATGAGAATAAGTGCTAGCACATACTTGTCCAAGTATTCAAAATTACAGTGTAGATATGATGGAAATTAACAGCACAATGAGCATGAGAAAAGGTCTTTTATTTTTAGGTTCCAGAACAAGCCTGTAACATGCACTGTGCTCTTTAGTGTCCCCACTACACACACACAGTACCTTTAAATAGCTAAAGCACATCCACTTATCCCGCGAAGGGGATTTGAACCCCTAAATAAAAACAAGGGATGTTTACTCATCCGTATCTCACCCTCCGCTCTCTCCAACAGGGGGAAAACAGGCGATAAGCCCCAATCAGGCTCAAAAAGGCTGTGAGTCTGTGAGCCAAGGCTCTGAATAGCAAAGAGGGTAATATGCGCCTGCTGAGAACACGCCATACTAAGAACGCGCCCCGCTTCAAGCTTATGAAAACTTGGCCTTCATACAGAAAAATTGGTAGCACTTTATTTTACAGTCCTGTACCTCATGTACATACTATGTACTTATTATAGTAGTTACAATAACTACGTAATAACTAGGTACTAACCCCTAAACTTAACCCTACCCCATGTAGTTACCTTGTATTACCAGAACTTTCTTAGATAAATACACTGTAAGTACACTATAAGTACATGTTAGTACATGTACTGTAAAATAAAGTGCAACCGAAAAATTATTAGCACTTTCGTGTGATAATATAATTGCCAAAGTGAATGGTAAGCGATGTACCTCTAACATTTCGCTTGTCAGTCAAAGTAAAGGGACATTTTAACTATATGGAAACTTCGTTAAATGTTATGGAGGGATGGATTGACTTTCACTGTGAAAGACAGATGTCCTGCTTGTCACAGATGACAGAATGTGTTTCCATGGGAGCGGAAACTGATATAAATGATCTCGCAAACTAATTTAGTCATTCAGAGAGCATTTACGACAACTGATACAGTGGGATTCAGAGGTTCGGCTGTGATGTTTTTATTTTGGTGTGCTTATATTTTGGTTTAATAGTATATAAAATGTAGAACTTTAATTTAGTTAAAGTTGACAAATATATATTAAACAAATTAATGTTATAATATGTTCTACATGTTAAATATTACTTTGTTAAATTTATTGATACAATATGTGTGTGTGTGTGCGTGGGTGTGTGTGTGTGTGTGTGTGTGTGTGTGTATACAGTGGGTACATAAACACACACGTTATAACACACACTATAACTGTTCGCTATATTGCAGCCATTTGCTTAAATCATTTAAGTTCATTTTTTCCCTCATTAATGTACACACAGCACCCCATATTGACAGAAAAACACAGAATTGTTGACATTTTTGCAGATTTATTAAAAAAGAAAAACTGAAATATTACATGGTCCTAAGTGTTCAGACCCTTTGCTCAGTATTTAGTAGAAGCACGCTTTTGATCTAATACAGCCATGAGTCTTTTGGGGAAAGATGCAACAAGTTTTTAACACCTGGATTTGGGGATCCTCTGCCATTCCTCCTTGCAGATCCTTTCCAGTTCTGTCAGGTTGGATGGTAAATGTTGGTGGATAGCCATGTTCAGGTCTCTCCAGAGATGCTCAATTGGGTTTAAGTCAGGGCTCTGGTTGGGCCATTCAAGAACACAGAGTTGTTGTGAAGCCACTCCTTCATTATTTTAGCTGTGTGCTTAGGGTCATTGTCTTGTTGGAAGGTGAACCTTCAGCCCAGTCTGAGGTCCTGAGCACTCTGGAGAAGGTTGTCATCCAGGATATCCCTGTACTTGGCTGCATTCATCTTTCCCTCGATTGCAACCAGTCGTCCTGTCCCTGCAGCTGAAAAACACCCCCATAGCATGATGCTGCCACCACCATGCTTCAATGTTGGGACTGTACTGGACAGATGATGAGAGATGCCTGGTTTTCTCCACACATACCGCTTAGAATTAAAGCTAAAAAGTTCTATCTTGGTCTCATCAGACCAAAGAATCCTTCAGGTGATTTTTAGCAAACTCCATGGTGGCAAACGTCTTCCATTTAAAGATTATGAAGGTCACTGGGCACTGGGCACTGTGCTTATTTTTTTTTACAGATCAGTGCCTTGCCACAATTCTGTCTCGGATCTCTTCAGGCAGTTCCTTTGACCTCATGATTTTCATTTGCTCTGACATGCACTGTGCACAAATGGCTGCAATATAACAAAGAGTGAATAATTTAAGAGGGTCTGAATACTTACCGTACCCACTGTGTGTATGTGTGTGTATATATAAATATCTATATATAATTCAAACAATGAAACAAATTTACGTCTGGAATTTTATGTTATTTTCTTGTATGGCAGATTTGCATTGCAGTCTCAGACATTTCAGCTACACTGTTGTTTATTTTTACATTTATTTTACTTTTACTTTGTCTGTAAACCTGCTTAAAACGTGCAGCAGTAACGTTTAGCTTCCGGTAACTGGTAATATTCAAAAAGCATTTTCATTCCTCCATGTTTTTTTTTTTTTTTTTTTTTTTACTGCTGCATGTATAAAGCATCTTCAGGTCAGGATAGTTTTTGCAGTCTTCCCAAAATTCTCAGGGGCAGGGTTTGATTTTCCATCCAGTTTTGGGAGGATTACCTGAGCTTTGGATGCTCACTCAGCCATTGCCCACCTTCCACAGGCTGACTGTGCTGAAACGTCTTGTGGCCAGGGTGTAAAGTATCCGTCATTTAGCAGCACTTCGCTTTCCACAGCGCCTCCTTCTTTTACTTTCTCTCTTCTTGGCCCCAACATCTCATCTGACATCCCAACATGTTAATAAGGGAGATTTCTGAATAAGTCATGCCATTTGTCGGATTCCATAATGGCCGTTCCATTGCTTTCTACAGCCTGAACTGTTCATTACTGCAAAAAGAAAAATAATTCTTCACATTCCACACAAAATGCTGGCAAACGTCTGAAAGAGTTGTATCCCTGCACTGGTGACTTTATTATTTTTCACCATGAAATGGATGGTGGAGATATGGAGACTGTCTGCCTTTTTTTCTCTCTCTCTGTAATAACTCATCTCTGTCTTTGCAATCCAGAGCTGTGAAGCAGCTCGAAGCTCTAAAACAGACCTTAAAAAATATGGCTTATGTAGCGGAGTTTAGGCCTAGCTTTAGAACAGACTGCATCTGAGAACTGATTGTATGATTAGACGGGATGAAACAAATGAGCCTTCAATTTCAAGATGCCAGTTTAACAATTAAAGTATTGTTCTATTTTAAAAGAATCCATTAAATGTCCTGAAATTAGACTGTAAATAAGTACTGAATCAGTACTAGACTTCCATGTTTCCTGAAGATCTATAGTTGCGTTATTCTATATTGAGCACATCTAATACTTTACTTAAAGTGGGGCAAAGGTTATTTGTTGATAATATTTGATCACTCTGTGGTTAAAAAAAAAAAAAAAAAAAACACTAAACACCCAAAAGCCAACGGTATGTGGGTGCCTCTAGCCTCACTCACTCAACCTCTATTTATTGCTAGTGCAAAGGGCACGTTTGACGTCTCATGTTGCCTCCCAGACAGAGTAGAGACCTCATAAAAAAGAAAAGAGAGCCCGTCTCACCCACCTGTTGTTGCTGAGGTGGGATGCCATAGTATGGCTGTGGCGTGGGGTCTTTAAAACCCACCTGCAATAGAGACTCTAGAGCAGCAATATGGGAACTTCATCTGCCACATCTTGACCAGACCCAGACCACAAGGATGAGTGGAAGTCCCCTCATAAAGGGTCAAGCTTCCTGCTTTGATTTCCACTTATTTACCAACTCAAGTGCTCATATATATCTTCATTAAACACAAACAAGTTTACAGCAAAGGCTGTCTGAAGATTTTTTACATTTGTGTACAGCTGTTCATAGGTTAGCATAAGAGCTTTATATGCATTTATGTATTTATATAATACCATGGGATGAAATTGATCCATCTGGGACTATAACTGATAGCTTACATGTCATACTTTGCAGCAGTACTTTAAAATTAATGTTTAAACTGTAAATGAAATAAAAGAAGAAAAAAAAAGGACAGCATGATCCAATGCAATACTTCTCGCTTATATGTTCTCTATAATTCAAAGTCCAATATCAATATATGTGCATGTGTATGTATGTTCAAACACATATTAATAAAAATATGTATTAATAACATATTTATTAATAAAAAAGTATTATTGTTAAATGTGTACTCATTATAATAAAATATTTATATTAATAGTGCCTATGCAGACAATACACACATTTAAAAAATGTTATTTAAAAATATAAAACAATGTGTCTATGTATACACATATTTATGTGTGTAAAACACCCACTTTTTATATTATTAATGTTTATAAAACTTTAATTCAGTAACACTTAAACATCTTACAGTGTTACAAAGCACGTGAATATTTTTTGTCCTGCTCACTCTTCCCATTTGTTGAAAAGTCTCTTTGACATTGATTCATTTTTATGGGACACTGTGACACTGAAACCCTAAACGGGTCATCGGCAGACCCCTGTAGTGAGGTGAGTCATCCCTCTATCGCTGGTGATTGGAGGGAATGGGAACACATGACAGGCGAGCTTGGGCCGCACTTGACTCTCTTTATGTTTGGTGATGTGACTGTCCGCTTTTGGAACAATAGCAGGATTACAACGGATGACTATTAAAAGACCGAAGCATCCATACCAAACAATATAGGGGTTGACTCAATCACACTGGAATGACCATGATCTCCACCATCTGCCAAGAATGCCTCTAGGGCTCTCTTCTCACTAAATTAACAAATAAGTATTGGCGAAAGTATTTAAGTAAAATCAAGGTCCAGAGTCAAAATTTGTGTGTGTGTGTGTGTGTGTGTCTGTATTTGTAGACTATTGATTTAATTCTCTGGTTGATTTCTTGATTGTCTTTGATGTTTTCCTTTTTTAACGTTTGCATCTTTAAGTATGCATGTGCGAGCTGGAGTCGACACAGAAACCTGAGATGCATACAAATTAATCGCAAAGAAACACTGGCAAATATTCAAACGAAAAGCTGCCTTATTTATTACGACAGTGAGATTGACCCATTAGGAGAGTCATAACTTCAGCCTGTCATGGCACTGGCATGTTTTTAATGGCGCAGGGACTACCTCTCTCCAAGTGTCATGACAAGTATTGATGGCTGAATGAAACCTCGCCCAGACAACAAGCAAATAGGAGCCACTTGTGCTGCATTGTTTCAAAGTTATCCATGACAATTATTTTTAGCGGCTTATACAAACTATTCCATGGGTCCTCAAATGGTCATTCTTGCAAGCTCCCATTTCATCGGGCCACATTAGGAAACCAAACCATTTGTTTCCACTAATCTCTATAGTTTTGCTTCCTCTTCTCTTTCCTCATTTTCCCCTCTCTACAAATGAACTGAAATCCTAAAATAAATAAATATATAAATAAAGGCTCTGATATTGCATCATCTCATAAAAATATGCTAAACAATATTAAGAAAATTAAATGTAAAAAATCCTCTGGATCCTACTCTGTGTAATGCTATAGATGTTTTGACTATATAAACTTAATTTTCCACACACAAAATATTAATACGCTTGCCATAATTTGTGACAGTAGCTGATGGAGTGGGGCATTCAATGAATCATACAAGATGGAATATTACTTCAAATCCATCCACTGATTCTGCTTATAGAAACAAGGTGTTGTGTGGGTGTTGAGTCTGGCTCTGAAAACTACACAGCATTAGGAGGTATCACTTACAGTGGCTCAAAAAGAAACATCTGGAAAGGCATGACTCCAAAGAACACAAACCCTGCTGAGACTGGAGGAATATTGGAGACCTGGCAACCCACACAATTAAACTCCACCTCTTATTACATGTACATAAACACACAAAATATAAAGCTTTCTGTAGTGCTGATTTTCTTTATCTTCCGAATTCGCTAGGATTACTACTCAGTAGGTGCGTGTTTTCGATTTATAACTAATAAACCTGAAATATTACATGATTTGAGATCATACACAATACATCTGCTTTGCATTTGATTCTGGAGATATATTTCAAAAGGGTGCAGCTAATATAAAACCCACGTTCAAGAGGCTAATATATATTTAGCTACCAAAGCACAAAGAAAAAAAAAAAACTTAAGAAATGGAAATAATATGAGAAACTTTAATATCTGCATTTGGGACTGGCAGATATTTACATAATTGTACTGATTAACAATCATGTATTTTATATCATTTAAAAAGTGTTGCTAGTTGATGATGAATAAGGAACGTTAAATGTTTAGCCACCAGATTGCTAACAACCCTTTATTGAGAGGCAGAATTACTAGTTCTCATAAACACCCTCTTATTCTGGCTGTTAGCCCTCTGCTCTTGTTCTGCACACCACCTTCCTCAGAAAGAATCTTCCTCTCCAACACTCATAAAACTTACTTGGGACAGAGCGTGTGACCACAAAGCAATGTTGCGACTGTCGAGCCAAATTGTCATTTGCATTAAGACAGACAAAGAGTGTGTGGTTACTGTGTAGATATGAGGGTTTAGGAAGGGAGTGTTAGACCAGAAACAGCATTTGCACAACAAGCTGTAGTTCCTTGAAAGCAAAGTGTTAATGCATGAGGTCAGTGTCACTATGTTTGACACTGATGAGGACAAAGGGAAAGCTTATGTAATGCAAAGTGTACACATAGGGGTTTTCCCCTCAGCCTGACCTGATTCCGCTGAAAATAGACCAAGTACGAGAGACTTACAAAAGAACAGCTAAGACCAATGGAGAGAGGAATCACTCAGGAGGGGAAAAACAGCAGGATTCTTGAAACAGTTTCTACATCTCTGACACGTCAGGTTGTTGATTGACCACAGAAATCTGCCCGTGAACCGCCATTGGCTATTATTGTCGCATGGATTTTTTTTTTTTTTTTTTTTTTTTTAGGTTTTCGACTGCAATCGTTTACTGCAACATCAGCATTTTACCTAAAATTACATTTGAGGGCAGTCCTTACACATACCGAACTTCCAAAGCTGCAATGGAAACTACTTTGTGGGAGCAATGCTAGATTTTACTGCTATAAAACTGAAAGTGACTCACTCAGCAGTCAATGAAAGCCCATGTGAGGCATTTTTACCCAAAGGGTATATGAAAAAAAACAAAAAAAAAAACAAGACATAAATAGAAATCTGATCACTTCATCACAACTTGCTTTCAGTATAATAATATTATAAATTCATACATTACTTATCACAGATAATGATGAAAGTATGTACATCTCTCAGTCAAAGAAAGCTCATTTGTAGCTGTCAAACATAATCTCACTGCAGCGCTTACACTGACACTGACGACACATTTAACTTCTAAATCAGGTTTCATTTTAAAATCTCAAACAACAACAACTAACCATGTACAAGCACGTCTTCATGAGAAACCCAAACTTTTTCCTGGCAAGACACGAAGGCTTATTTCAAATGACGACGACTTCTGGTCTGCAGAGCACAGGCTGTGGGCTAAGATTACAGACATCTCAAGTTTAAAAATGCCACCGCACTTTCTCGCTCCGCCGACAAACTGCATCCCACTGCACTTTTGCAGATGCTTCACGAATTAATTGCGTATGAGCATTTCTGATTGAGCCATTTCTGGCAAATTCTTTGTCCGCTAACAGATTGAGAAACAATTTGTAGAAAGCTGGCATCTTCCAGAAGCAAATTTATGAGTGAAATTTTCTGCTCTTTTTATGTTTTACAAGCTCAATTTTTACCAGTTTACTTTGGCAACACTTAGCGAGGAACATGACTGAACAAGATGTCGCTTGTAAATGACGAAATGGTCTTTTTAACATACATTTAGCAATATCAAGGAGAGCAGTATTTTATACTGATAAAGGTTCTTTGCACCGATGCGATTGGAAGACCACATTAAAATACTCGGACAGTATTCTGCACGCTGCTGATTCCATGGATCTGCAACAATGCTACTAAATCTAGAGCGCGAACAGTGCAGTCTGATTTCAAAACAAATGACTCGATCCGGTACATTTTAATGAATCAAGAATATGCAGCACAACTAGTGTATCCCAATCCCCAAATGAATAACTCTTATGAATCGGTTATTTTAATGAAACCCATCCAGCATAAAACTAACTAGCTAAGCAATCGGTGTAATAAAAAATGTATAGTTAAAGATAAATTACTAAATTTTTTACAGTAACATTTTATTAAAACCAAAAAATTTAAAATTGCCATACGTATATAGTAATAGGAATCCCTCAAGAATCAGAACTCAAAACAAGAAGCATCAAATTATTAGATTTACATGCATAATTGGTTTTTAATGTGCAGCTGGCTTAAACAAAAGCAAAAATATCAAACAGCCACTCCGGTTTCTTATTAAAACTGTTGGTGTCTGGGATATAAAGGTTGAGCAGCAGCATCTGGGGTTGTGATCTCAGATATGGAAAATAATATAAAGCAGACACTAAAATATTCCCTTGGCTAAGATGTTCAGCCACAGCATCACTCCTTTTCCCTTTCCGCACAATCAACACTTTTTATAACTTCCCTAAAGCTGTCAGACTACCTGAGAGCAGCGAGGAGCACTCAAGAGTGGAGAGGAGGAGGGGAAGGAGAGAATGATCATCAGCTACTGCAGCTTAAAAAGAGAGAGAAGAGGGAGGAGAGGAGAGGAGAGTCTGTCGGTGCCTCTCTGACCTTCACAGTTTGATTTGGCAGAGATGGCGGATAATAGGTCAACATCAAGCATGTAGAAGAGGGTCAGAGCGAGGCAGGAAGAATCAAGGAAAATGGAGATGAGATAAAGTCTGAAGATGGAACGAAATGAGGCATTCAGATAAAGAGAGGGGGTATGGTGTCACTCTAGTGTCTTCTGGCTGCCTGCCCTGCTTGTGTCTTCTCCACAGTGTAGGATCTCTCCTTCACACCATAGACAGCTGGAGGTGTCAACACTTAACAGGGCCTAAAGCTCTTCTACCACAAGCCCAGCCTCTGTTTATGCTCACAAAGCAGCCGCCTGTCACAATACACACACACCCCTCTGATGCAAAGCCTTGTGTATCTTGGTGTAACTCTGTGGGTCAGTAGGCCCCTCCCTGACATGAAGTATAATTTACTTCCCAAGCAATTTCAAGACCGTAGCTTTCAGCGTCTTTGTCAAAAGCACAGAGATCCCTGTAATATGTTTGGATAAACGCCTGAGTTGATACATTTCAAGCAGATTGCTCAATAGATATTCTTTTGTTGCAGAAGACTACAGTGGTGTTAAACGTCTGACTGTAGCATCTGTAGAGGTTTGTTTTTTATGTGCAAGCCATACATTTCAAAGCTACAGAGAGTAAGGCTATCACCGTGAGGAGGAATGAAACAGTTCAGTGATGCCAAAGACAATAACATTAACATGTTTCAGTCCAAGCAATCGCTTTCCTGTCTTGATACTAGTTAGGGGTTAAAGTTTCTACTACAAATCACAGTGTGGGAACACACTTAATATACTTTCTTAATAGGTTCCAGAGAAGCACATGTCTGGCAATTAAATGTGTTTCCTTGTCAGGATGCGTCCCATGTACCTTTTAGTGCAGACCAATGAGGAGAATAAACAGGAGAATAACTAAAACAACACATGAATGAATGAAAAAATGAATGTCTGAACTTAAAAAAAAACCTGTGTTGTCTTGCCACAGAGTAAAAGAAGATATTGAGAAGAAAAAAAGTGGAGGACAGCACATTCCTGTGGAATGAGTTGGTCTGGCTGGCAGAGATGGCCCAGAAAAGCTGAGAGTGATGAATACCATAGGCCTGTGAAGTGGAAAAAGACAGAAGGAATCCATATGACACGTCACCAAAACCATTATACCAGTGTAAAAAAAACAAAACAAATACACACACACAAAAACAATTACATAAAATATAATAAAAACAAAGAACCATGAACTCACATTACACATGCTCTAAACTGGCTGAATGTTGGACCAACTGCATCCCAGATGAGCAAATCTCCAAAACCACAAGGGTTAGTTTCCAAATTACTATGAGATCTAAATCGCATAGAAGCCTCTAAAGCTAGAAGTCAAAAAACAAACTGCACTGTTGTCTCTTCAGGTGGGTACATAAAATAAAAATGACAAAAATGGTTTCCAAAAAGTTAACATTTTTGTCATTATGTACTCTCCCTCATGATATTCCAAACCTGTATATCTTTTTTTTTTTTTTTTCTGAAATATATAAATATATAAAACACGTTTTTCCATACAATGGAAGTAACTTGGGTCCAAATCTGTGTGGTAATCAATATTCTTCAAAACGTCATACAGGTTTGGAATGACATGAGAGTGAGACATTTGCGTGAATTATCCCTATAAGTAGCAGATTTGAAACCATATCTGCCAGTCCAGTCTTTCCAAAAGCATGGCAATTGCCAGACAATGGCAAAGCTTAGTTACATTAGTGAAAGTAGCATTGGAAAAACATATAACTCAAAGATACCGCTATGATAAGATTTCATCTTCACCATCATCTCTGCAAATGTTGGGTGAGAAACGGAAATATGAAAGGGATTTTATTATTATTATTATTATTATTTCGTTTTCCCATTTATTTATTTTTTTAATGAGCAGATATCTTTTCAAAACCTCGTAATTCTACTTGAGCGAGCCTGACAAGATTTGAATCTTCTTGTGATATACTTCCAACAATCCAATCCCCCGCCCGACGCCCCCCGCCCCCCGCCCCATACTCAAGTCATCACAGGGACACAATAAATAATAAATGAACCTGAAATTTCTGACGGAATTCCCATTTGCTGTGGGGACCATTTTTCACCACTAAGGATTACTGTTCATTTCATGCTGTCGCCTTTTCAAACGTATCTGTTGTCGGCAAGCACACAGATCTCTTACAATCACCAACCACGGCACAAATTAAACCAAACACACAAGCCTTCAACACTTTTTTTAGATTCAGGGTCAGATTTTCTTAGATATGATTTTTGATGAAAGTTTCCAAGGTGTTGGAAGTAAAGCCACTTTCTCCCGCTCCTGCTCAGATGCTCAGATTCATTTTCATTAGGGATTCCCACCCTTCTGAAAGACTGAGGTCACAGACTCTTTGCCAACTCCTCCTTGAGATACATATTTTGGTACTACAGACATGATAAAGCACCAACAATTTCCAATCAAGATTGTCAGTCTAACTAATAGTCCAAGACAAGAGCCTATAGGAAAATAACCACGCGTCATTTTACATTCCTTCAAGCAAGCACTCGTCTTTTTACTCTCTAGCACACTGTTACATAATTTGCTACAATCAAGAAAAAACGGCTTTCATCATGCCATTCTAGTCCTCAAGGTGCCATAGGCTGGACGGCAGGGTGTTGGGAGCAGCAGGGGTGACGATGATTGATGACTTCAGCTGACTGACCATTCTTCTCAGATTCCAGTTGTTGTGGTTCAGGCTCTTTGCACCTTGTAAAGTGCTTTGAGAGGAGTGTGTTGAACGAGAGAGCAAGGAAAATGGAAGAAGGTATTGGGTCCGACAGGTGCCAGTCTAGCCCCCCAAGTCATCAGCATGTTGCCATTGAGCCATTACTGCCCGGCCGGTTCAATGGGTCAGTTGGGAGAACCACTGTAGGCAAATATAAAATGAGAAACTTCAGGAAGAAAAACGCCATTGATCTCAAAGCAGACAATCATGAAATTTAAGGTTTGTTTTACACTTTTTTTGGATCACATAATCACAGTATTAGCCATCAACCAACTTCACTTTCTTGGCTGGAGGACAATGATCTCTTTCAGTGATGTCTACATGCTATAATGAGGGACAGGGAGCATTGGATCGATTAGCCTCATCTCTCGCTGGGATTGTGCTGAGGCAGCTGGTTCAGGGCTTCAAAGTGACCCTGCTGGTGTCAAAACTAGCCTCCATACTTCAGTAATCAACCCCTGAGAGAGGGGTCATGGGTTATCCAGCATCCAGCAGCACAGCCAGGCCCACCACAAGCTGAAGGATTCACACCTACGTGCCACATAACCAGGTCAATGAGGTTTATTTTTTATTTTCTGAATGAATAATTCATGATTTGTAAAACAAACAAAAAAAAGTCCATAAAATATATTTATTATTATTATATTTAGTAATTTTTTTTATTACTTGACATTTACACATAACATTTTAAGAATTTATGAAAAATTTTATTCTTCTTGAAAATAGTATAATGGTATAAAGCTTTTCGAAAACTTTTTGAACAGAAAGAATGATTTGTTATGCAATGTGTGATTCATTCTCATTCTTATGTACACTGAGAAACAGAGAAAAGAATTGGGCAGACAGGTTACAAGACCAAGGTTGGGTTAGGGTGAAAATTAGACTGTTTTCCCCCTCTTAAAATAATGCGATCGCTATTCATCTGCAATTTAAGAACAGCAAGAGGAGGCCAGAAATATCACAGAGCATCCTCCACTCAAATAGCCCTTATTCTCAGAGTCCAGATAACTATCAAGATACACAAAGTGATTTCAAAGACCTGTGCAGACTAACACCACAGGAATGTGAGGCAATAAGAACAAATAATGACAATAATGACATTTCTTTTTTTGTCGGGGTGCCTATTCATCACATAAGAGAACAAACACAAAAAAGCCCCACTGGGGTTGACTGTAATCAGAGCCAAAACACTTCAGCCTCTTCCAGGACATGCAAAATGAAGTCATTTTCTACACAGATGGACCTGAAATAGAGAGAATTCATACCTGATTTAATGAAGCTGAATTTTGGCTATAGCAAGTAACCGTGTGAATCTTTCGAGAGCCTTTGAGGGGGTGATAAGTCTAAATGCCCTTTGGCAAATCACTGGTGTGTAAGCACATGTGTGATGTTACGGACACAATTTTATCCTTGTAATTTTAGCGCCACAGACAAAAAGACTCGTTTGTTATGTGTGGCTCCACACACCTTGAATTACATCTGTCATCTTTGAAGGGTGGTTGGACAGAAGCAGAACTCATCCTGTCAGCCAAGTAGTGGCGTGAAAACTCACATTGAGCTACTGCCAAACGCAGGGAGCAGACTGAACACTCAAAGTAGCCTTGAGCATTGTATCGCAATACAACCAATAAGAGAGAGGCTATGTTCGGCAAAGTTCTCCAGTGCACATAGTGAAAGGCTTTGAACTGAGCAAAACTTTATTCAAAGAATGTCCCATTATTGCCTTCAAAGATCAAGAATGATAGAATATAACATTATTTAAAAAATTTAAGGTGATGATGGTGATGTGGATAATGCAGGGAGTCTGTAAAAATGTCTGTTTAGGACAAGCAAGCATTTAAATATGACACAAGCAGTTACTGCTTCCAGATAAACTAGCTTAAAGAAATACCTCTGAATTAAAAACAACTGAAAACGTATTCTTGCAAATTAACTCTGGGGTAGAATTTGTATTCCAACTTTGGAAAGCCCCTCTGATGTTTGAATGCATTCGGTACATACCAGGGGTTACTTGCCATGCGGGAGAGCGAGGTGCCATCAAGACCTCTTGAAAACTTTTTAATTTTTAAGCAAGATTTATGAGGGCAGCTTCCATCAAAGTAAATTATGACAATGCTTAAGCTCGGCCCATTAGGAATTTATGCAGAACTATGTAGCACTCAACAAATCACAGACAGTCAGAATGGAATTTATGATGCCCGTCGCCCTTCATGCATTACAGCAATAAACTTTCAATGCAATTAAATTACACTGCTGTGACTTCAGCCTTTTTTTATACAAGTATGGTCATCTATATATCCCTTATCCTTAAACAACTCTAGATTTAAAGTTTGTATGAATTTAAGAGCAATTCATAATCATAAGAGAGCAAAGTATAATCGTGGCACCCTGCTTATGTGCCAAGAGAATCTTCTATATTATCACTACTATAAAACCATTAACTACAACTTTTGCCTCAAACTCCTAATTTACTGCTTATTAAAAGTATTATAGCAAGGTAGTTATTAAGTTTAGGTATTGGATAGGATTAGGGATGTAGAATATGGTCATGTAGAATAAATGCTTTATAAGAACTAATAAACAGCCAATATGTTAATAGTATGCTAATAAGCAAAAAAGTAATAGTGAGAATTGGTCCCTATACTAAAGTGTTACCAAAACTTCTTAGGTTTGGATATTTAAAGTGGCTTTGTGGGTTTCCATGCCGGTCACAGTGCAGTTATCTATATGCTGATAAAGACAAAGAGATCATAAGGTAAAGTTGCAGAGATTTTTCTGTTTTGCTCATCTGTTGTACCTAGTATTGGTAATAACACTAGCAAAATAGTTATGGTTAAAATATGCAAACGCATAACCACTGTTATTGAAACATCCTTCCACCATTAAGCAAAGTCAAAATCAATTCAACTATGAGCACATAAGTGAGTCAGATACTTCAAATGCATTGCGGTGATGCTTGTGAGTGAAACATACCAACAATGAACAGGCTCAGAGGAGCAGGGCATGCCAGATTAAAGTCTGAATGATGCTTAACCCTGGCCTCTGCTGAAATGAACAGGACTTTACCTCTCTCTCTCTCTCTCACACACACACACACACACACACACACACACACACACACACACACACACACACACACACTCACTCACTCACTCACTCACTCACTCACACACGCATACACAAACAAAATGGCTTTGATTCACATAAAGTGGCTTTGATGGCTGAGGAACAGGAGCCTTGTGGAATCATCACAACCTTATCTAATCTTAGCGACCAATGCTTATTTTTACTAAGCATCTAAGAGTAGGGATGCACGATAATATCGGCACAACATCGGTATCGGCTGATAAAAGCTTAAAATGACCATCATCGGTATCGGCCGATATGAATATTTCTGCCGATGAGCCAAACCGATATTCTCCAAGTGAAATAATTGACCTGTTTTTCAGATGTGAATGTCTGTCTACATTTGTAAAATAATACATTTATGGTTGAATCAGTACAGAAGAGATACATGGATTTCTCTTCAGTAAAATTAAAGTTTAAATATATCAGTATATATTTGTATATACATCGATATCGGTATCGGCATCGGCCAAAATTATTTTGAAAATATCGGCATATCGAATATCGGCCAAAATCCAATATCGTGCATCCCTATCTAAGAGTTACAGTGTCTTTATCTGAGATGCTTCTTACATATGTGTCCTTGTCCAAAGATAATAAATTTGGGTTTGGTTAGTAACATGTATATTATTAAAAGAATATGCGATGTGTTCTACACTGTGCATATGTCTATGTGCTGTTTAAGCTATTTGTGTATTATTGTATGTGTGTCACAAATATTCTCATTTTCCTATCACAAATGAGATAAAGCTAAAGACTTCAGATATACCACAAATAAAATGTTTTAAATACATTTCAATACATTGTCATCACTTTGCAGCATCATTACTCCAGTCTCCAGTGTTTCATGATCCTTTAGGAAACCATTCTAATATGCTGATATTGTGCTGAAGAACAATTATTATTATTATTGTAAAATCATATCATATATAATGTTATTACAAGGGTGAATTAATGCTGCTTAATGTCTTGTGGAAACCTTGATGCATTTTTTCAACAAACAAAAAAATTATATATATATATATATATATATATATATATATATATATATATATATATATATATATATATATATATATATATATATATATATATATATATATATATCGTTCTCATTATTACATGATGACACACACATCAACACAGGCTATTATACCTTGTGTCTTATGACAGTATATGAAACAGAATCATCAAACATCATTAGGGAAAGAACTGTATATTTTGTTACATCAAAAAGGAAGATTAAAATAAACTATTGAACGATATCTAATGAACGTCACACCAGCCACTTTACTCATTTATTAAAACTGTTATGATTCTGACATAAAAATATGTAAAAAGATAAATAAAAAAAAGGGGGGCAGTCATGGCCTAATTGTTAGAGAGTCAGAATTGTAACCCAAAGGCTGTGGGTTCAAGTCTCAGGTCCAGTTGTCGGTATGGGGACTGAATAACCACACTCTTCGAATTTCTTTTTACAAAAACTGTCACTGGGTGGTACCTTTACAAAAGATACACATTTGTACCGTTTGGGTACTAATATGTACATTTACCTTTTTTCTGGGAATGCAGCACTCTCTTCCAACTTCAATACCACAGCTGAGATGAGACCCTTGAGCAAGAACCCCAAATTGCTCCCCCAGGCGCCACAGCACATGGCTCCTCACTGCTCTAGGTGTTTACGGTGTGTGTTCACTGCTGTGTATGAGCACTTGGATGGGTTAAATGCAGAGCACAAATTCCTAATATGGGTCACCGTACTAGACCAAACTTCACTTTCACTTCACTTTTTCAAAACATCTTAGGGAAATGATATAAAGTGCAAATGCATCATCATTTCACAGTAAACATTGATCCATCTGAGTGTGTGTGCGTGTGCATGTGTGTGTGTTCTTCACATCAGGGCATGGCATGTCTCCCTGTCTCCAGTAATGGATAGCAATGAGAAGCTTGAGTAAACACAATCAATAAGAAAGAGTACAGCACACACAGGCAAGA